>NW_005188503.1:0-1182 GCF_000239375.1 Pundamilia nyererei
ACTGTTAGAACAGCTTTGAAATTCATATGAGTTGTTCGCACTAAAGTAAAAACCATCATCATCACTTCATGCGGAGACCCCTTCGGTGCCAGCTGCGGCCTCAAGGCTGGAGCTGAACAAAACACCCTGATAACGACTGTGTTTAGACTGTTACCACGGCCAATCAGAGAGGTCACGCCCCTAACTATCTCTGATTGGGACACACAATAGGGGCATGATGTGTGTCAGTTGTTGACCACATGGAGACTTTCAGAGTTGTGGAGACTTTTTTTTTCTTTTTTACTGGAGCAGCTGGTCGCACCGGTGAGACCTAGGATTATTTTTAGTAGCACTATTGAAAAATGTGGTTGCATTTGCTGTTATTAGACTCAGCTGGCTTGTCTCAAATGAATGTTGCAATATTGTGAGAATCAGAATATCTTTATTGGCACTGTAACAAGTACAATGAAATTAAGTCCCGTCCCTGTGGTGTCAGGAGAAAAAAATTAATTATAAATGAATATTTTTAAAACAGGTAGAACACTGTCACAGCAGGACAAACCAGTGGTTTTGTTAAACGACCCAAAATGTAGACACGAGAGGAGACGGTACTGAACATTAACCAAAAAGCGAACCTTTATTTTGGCTGATACACAAGAAACAGAAAAACAAGCAAGCTCAAACTTGGGTGAAACTGAACTAAAAACCTAAACTGGGAAAACGAAATAACTATGAAAACTGACAAGACTGTGGTAACATTGAAAAACAGATATGAACATTATTCTGTCGGGAAACGTGCGAGAAACTGTGCAGAACAAGAACATGAAACATGAACACTACCTGAGCAGAATCATGACATACATGGAACTTGACCTGTGGGGACAAAACACAGACGATCTGACAAAGACTAAAAACACACAGGTGCATTTAATTAAAAGTTTACAGTGAAAGTGAAATTTAACTGTTTCAAATAATGAGCTTTAGTAAAGACTGAAGGTGCACTTATTTATATTTCCTATCAATTTATATCTGTAACTTAAAAGACATATCTTTTAAATTATGTTTTTACAGTGCATATACAGACGTATTCAATTCAATTCAATTTTCTTTATATAGCGCCAAATCACAACAATAGTCGCCTCAAGGCGCTTTATATTGTACAGCAGATCGTACAATAATAGATACAGAGAAAAACCCAACAAT
>NW_005188503.1:2543-4756 GCF_000239375.1 Pundamilia nyererei
ATTTATTTATAATAAGAACATACACTAGTCCTTATGACCTACATTCAGTTTTGTACTCTGCCATTATCACTGTGATTGTCATATTTTAAATGATTGAATTTTACCGCTTACTCATTTTCATAAGCTCAGGCCACTATCGGGAGTACAATGGAGATTCATTCATTTTTCTCCTGTTGTATAACCATGTGAGGGTCACCAGATGAACTACCATCACAACCAAGTTAAATGATGAAAACAAAACATCATTGGACCTCAAATCATTCCCTACGCTGTCTTTCTTCTATTACCCTTCTATACATCCTATCTGTGTGGACTGTGGCTATAAGGAGACGTGCATAGGTTTGCTCTTAAAGTAACCTTTCACTTTCTCTTCTGCCTTTATTACCCCACCATAAAATTGTCACGGAAAAGAGGGACCCAGGCGCGGTTCTTGCTCACAGAAACACAGTGCGTTTATTTACAGTGAAACAGACAAGTCCAACAATTCACTCAAAAGTGCAATTTTCCAATCGTGCTCGTCCCTTGCTCCCAGTGCGTTCCGTGTTGTAACTCCCTTAGTGTGTGTGCTCTCCAACTCGCTTCTCCGCTCGCCCCTCCTGAAGGAAGAAGGAAAATCCAGCGTTAGCCACACGCTAGCCGAATAACACGCTCACACTGCTCGCACAGACTATACCAGTTCGGAGTAATAATCCCACGTCGACTGTCACCGCGAGTCCAGGTTAAATACCCCTTTCTAGCCTGGAGGATTGATTACCAACCACTGGTCAGGTAATCAGCTGCAGATGGGCCGGCAACAGCGAACAGGGACTCCCAATGATGACAGTCGCCAGGACACGCCTCTCCCACGGCGCGCACTTCCGTAAACAGCCCCGAGGACCAGGGAGGGAGAAGCAAACACACACACAGAAAACATAAACACAAGCAGGGTCGTCCGGAAAGAGCCGTCCGACCGTGACAAAAATAGTGGCTGAAAACTCTGATAACGTGTCAACAGAAAAAAGTTCAACAGTTTCTTGTAAATTGTATAAAACATTTATAGATTGGATTATTCATTTTTTTTATGGGTCTCAACATTGTTGGAATGGTTTAGTGAGTGCTCATTCATCAGTCTGACATTTAAATTCTCTGACTTATTTTATTTAAAACTGAAAGTATGAAATTAAGATGAACTTACAGTGTATTCATTGTATATTCTCTTATATTCATATAAAATAATATTCATATTAAACATTGTTAATATAGGAAAACAATAACAATCTCTGGTGTTGGTGTAGAGGAGGGACAGTGCACATATTGGACAAAGGATGTTGAAGATAGAGATGCCAGACAGGAAGAAAAAAGAAGAAGACCTCTGAGGAGATTTGTGACAACTTGTGAAAACTCTGCTTAACTTGACTTAATTCACTCAGTCTTTAATTGGCCGTTATTTTACTGACATCAAGTGTGAATGCCATGAAAGACAAAGATCAGAGACATCAATCATCAGTCTGTTTCCACAATCTTCACAATCAGCTCTGTGCATAACTTACATTACTGTCATGCAAAGAGCAACTTTGAACCATGGAGTTTCATTGTTTTCAGTTTAAACTGGTTCAGCAAACATGGTAGCTTTTTAAGTGAAGCAGAGAGGTAAGCTCTGATGGTGGTTTAATGTCTGATAGATGACACTGAAATGGTTCTTCCTGTTCTCCAATTGTCACTTGTCATGGAATAAGTTGAATACAGCCAACTTTAGTATTATCAACATGGCGTGGCTCTGCTTTGACTACAAAATGAGCTGCACCTTATTTGAAGGTCACACCGGCTTCCTCTCATTCAGTCAGTCACATATTTCCTGTCTCTTACGTGTTTCTGTAAATCCCCGAAGCAACCACATGCTACAGCATGCTGTAGCATGCAGTTTTAGTTTCACACGACTCTCTTATTTTATGTTGCTTGAACTGTTGGTGGGACATGAAAACAGGATGTGCAGGTTTTCAGAGTACATGTTGTTGAAAGCTAGATAGATGCATTTACTTTCATTATACAAGAACAACAAAAATCATTTAGAACAAGCCAGCAGAACTCAGTGTATTACTTACACTGTAGGATGTAGAAGAATACATAGATATTAACTATAAAAAGATGTTATTTTGTGGTAAAATATATAAACCGAGAATGGGAACATGGAAAGTGCAGTAAGCAGACATGTTATTACACTAACGTGATAATCA
>NW_005188503.1:4963-11680 GCF_000239375.1 Pundamilia nyererei
GTTATATGGCTTGTGTTCTATTGATGCACCAAAGCATTTAAAATGGTGAGAGCATACTTACTTAAGAGGGCTGTTGCAACAACCATAGATAAACACAAGTAAAGGAAAGTGAAACCATCTTGAGATGAATTGTAGCCAGCTGGCTCAGAGGTAGTATTGAAAGTTAAGCAGACCTAGTCCTCCTTTATCCTTGGTCCTCTGTAGTGATCTAAACCAGTCTGGTGATGGTTTACTCAGAATCATTGAAAATAAATAATAGATTTTTGGAAAGACCATTATTTTTATTGAAGCGACCCATGAGTGATATGGGTAGAGATTTCCATCTAATTCAATTCAATTCAATTTTATTTATATAGCGCCAAATCACAACATAAGTCGCCTCAAGGCGCTTCATCTAGCCAGATCATCTTCTATTTTCTTTAAAAGTGGGATGTGGTTTAATTTAGTTAAATCTGCAAGCGTAGGGGAGGCATTAATACCTAAATATTTAATGTTTCCAGGTTGAAGTGGGGTAGAAGTATGAAAGGAGCAATTAATCGTATGAACTGTAGATTTTAACCAAATTATCAAACCTTCTGAAACTCTTTCTCAAGAGTTTAGTAATGTGATTACCTCAGAGTGGTTTGAGTGTTGGAGAAAAAGTAACACATTATCCTCATAAAGACTGATTTTATGTTCTACGTTCTTGCATTTTATCCCCTAATCACTATAGACTGTCTAATTGCTATTGCTAGTGGTTCGATAAAAATTGCAAACAGTGAAGGGGAGAGTGTCAAGGTTTCTTAAGTGCAGGACTCAGTCACAGGACCCAAAACTAGTGAAACGTGAAAGGGGTTTATTTACAGATGCACTCAAGGTGAAATATATCCATATAAACAGTGAGGCAGGGGAAGAGGGGCTCCAGGGAATCCAGGGGAGAATGTCCAGGGCAATGAAACGTCAACACTCCTCTTCACACAGTCCGCGGACTCACAAGCACCTCAAATCCAATCCACTAAAGTTCACTCACGCTCACTCACATCCACTCAAGGTCCACAGGGCAGGAGAAACAGGCAGGGGTCCAGGAACGTCTGTTCAAAGAGAAGATATAAATGAGGAATCAACTAGCGAGCCGAGGCTACACTGACACTGGTTAGCACAATGATCCAGCAAAGAAGTAGACTCCACTGAGGTCTTAAGTAATGCAGGGAACAATCATCTGTGATGAATGGCAGATGAGTGATCACAGTAGATGGGTTACAGGTGAGTACAGCATAAGTGAGGACAGAGGCAAGGAGCTTGATCTGGCTTCTCCCTGGTGAGTAGGGGTGAACAGCAAAAAAAACAACAACAACAACAAAGGCATCCTAGAGATCCTGGAGACATGACAGAGAGTGGGCATCCCTACTTGGTGCCCTTGTGGAGGCAGAAGCTGGAGGATGTTTGGTCATTTGTGCTGACATTATATATTTTTCACTTATTGTATTTACCAACATCAAGAAGTCATAAGCAAAGAAAGACTTTACCATGGCGCATGTGTAAATAAGGAAAGTTTATTGATCAAAATTATCTATTCTAAGACGCCCATAGGTATGATTGTGAGTGTGACTGGTTGTCTGTCTCTCTGCGTTAGCACTACAGTAGAATGGTGAACTGTCCAGGGTGTACCCCGCCAGGTATACCCAGCAATTATGACCAATAATATTTATAATAACATAATATTTTATACTTACAATCTTGGCTTTATTCCCTGCTCTCCAGTCTGATAACCTCTGAACTTAAGTAAGCCCTGTATTGCAAACTATTAGTTCTACAATTTAGTAAGTTTTTTTCCATAAGCAACTACAAGAAGATGACTTAAGAAGCAAACATAATGCACAACACTTTGTCAAGTTTGACAAGTTTTAATTCATTTTATTTTTCATATTTCTTAACATGTTAAAAGAAAGAAAGTCAATGTCACATTTTGTTCAACACAAACATCACTGATTACAGTTTCTTTTGGTTCAGCTCCTGAGACAACAGAAATGTTCATGTGTTAAAATGCACAATCCATCATTCAAGACTACAAACATCTGCAGCATAAAAACAATTTACATAACCTGATTGTTTTGTTTTGTTTTGAAATCAAGAATGTCCCATTACTCACATGATAATCAAAAATAGTAAAAATGAAGATTTCATTAATCAGTTAAATTACAAAGTTTAAGATAATAGAGAGAGAGAGAGAGAGAAAGACATTAAAATACATCTTACAGTGATTATTTCCAAGTATCTGCATATAAATTTTAAAGAGCAGCAAATAAATGAGAATTATTATTATCATCACTGTATTTTGCATGCATCATCTTGAAGAGCCTTAGCTGCTGCACTTACTGCAGCTGCCGCTGGACCCTCCACTATTGCAGCAGCAGCTTCAACAGCAGCAAGAGCAATAGAAACAGCAGCAGCTAGAGCAGTTCGAATGAAAGAGTTGTCTCCCTCTGCTTGTCCTCTTGCTTCTTTGACATCCATCTTTGGATTTTCTGTCTGAAGTCGTCTCATCTCTTTTCTTATGGCTCTTTGAGCCTCCTCGAACATTTGATCGGTATAATAACTTCCTCCATTTAACTCAACCATTATGTTGATCTTCTTCAGCAGCTCTCTGACCTGAGAGGGATCCTCGTTTTTATTGTTAAACACATAATATCGTCCTTCGCACTGACGGATGAAGCTGCAAAGATTTGGATTTTCATGGATAATTTTTTCTATGGTGACTCCATCAGCCTTCAGATCATCTCCACAGGTGAACAAGACCATAGTGTAATCTCCTGACCTTCCACTAAACACCTTCTGAATGATTCTCACTGTTTCTTCTTCTTCTTTTGTGAATCTCCCAGCCTGGATCACAATCAAGAACACATGAGGACCAGGAGCAGATAATGAGATACATCCAAGAATTTCTTTCACCACCTCCTCTTTAAGAAGTTTGGTGTCAAACAGACCTGGAGTGTCAACTACAGTCAGAGTCTGACCTTCAAACTCCACTGTTTCCTTCTTACACTTTGATGTCACAGAAGAGGCAGATGCTATAGATTGAAAAACTCTGCTTCCTAAGATGGTATTTCCTGAAGCACTCTTCCCAGCTCCAGTTTTCCCAACAAGCACCATCCTGAGCTCTGGTTTCTCTGCATCTGACAGAGATGACAAAAAGATTATTGGTGTTCTAAACAAATCCATATTCAAGATCTTTCCAGTTGGATTTTTTTTTTTTTGTTATTTGATGTCAAAACAGTCTAAATTTAAAATTTAGAATGCAGTCTTAAAACTGGGATAAGCTATTTCAATAGAAAACATCATCTTATATCCTTTATTTATAGGAAGACATTGAAGCACGCATTAAAAATATGGATATTTACTGAACTGATAATAGGAAAGCAGACAGCCACTGATACACATGGCTATCTCACAGCTCTCTTAAAGACATGCAGTCTTCTTACTATGCTTTTCTCCCTGAACTGTGGTTTGTTCTTAGTCATCGAGAAAGGGTTATCATTAAAGGAAATCATATACATCATTCAGGTGAACTTTGTATAAAATATATTTCATGAAGTGACACAGTTTCCAGTATTTCATAGACTGAACATAACCTTTGTCTAACAGAACAAAACATGCGCTAAAAAGCGGAAAATGCAAAGATGAAACATAGTGATAGTCAAATGCTGATTAATAACTAATAAACGGTCAAACAGCTGGTTTTGAGCTTTGGCACTCTTTAAAATTATGGTGAAGTTGAATACTATAACAATAAAAATTACTGTTTAAAGTGTACTCACCAAGCAGAGAATCGCTGTCTAGCAGGTTTTTGTCTGTCATGTCTGTGATTGGGATTCTGTGTCAATGCTGATTAGTTTCTTTTTTTAATCTGTTCTATTCATCTCATTCTGCTTCTAACCCCTCCCTCTGAACTTGTCCTTTCTTTGTACAGCTAAGATCTGATACACAAACTACTGCTGAGCGTCAGTTTAATGTTGCCAGTTCAGTTTCTCATATATATGTGCTCTCTGCATAGTTTTTTGCTGCACTGAGAGGGGAGGAGCAAAAATCCTTTCTCCCTGTAATGATTCTCATTTTTCTAAGTCTATAGCATTAACCTTCACAAGTAGAACAAGATGAGCACTTTAAATCTCACTAAATCTCCTGGAGCGCATGTCACGGCCAGGCGGATCAGCTGCACGCTGATCAGCCCTCTCTGTTTCTCTTCCTCTTCTCTCTCGCCGGGCGGAACTCACTGTGGGTTCATGCCCTTGGCCCACGCCCTCGGGAGATGAGACCCAGGTGTCTCATTAAGGGGAGCAGCATTTAAGCCAGGAGGTGACTGCTGTTCGTCGCTGGGTCGTTGTCTACAACGCGTTAGTAAAGTCAAAGCTACAGCAAGTTTAGTGAAGAGTGTTTTCCTCTGTGCATCGTCCTTAACCCTGTCTCCCTGTCTACAGAACCTCTTGGATTTTTCCCCGTGTGTTTCCCGTGTGGCAGTGTTGGAGTGTGAACCTGTGATCGTGTGAGTGGATATTCTGAAGAACGTATGCTTTCCCTTGGACTTCCCTGGAGACCCCTTCTTCCCCCACTCAGCTGTATATAACACCCCCCTGCACATTCTTGTATATACACCTGGTGACTTGTAAATAAACTCTTCTTGTAAGCATCAGTACCGGAGTCCTGCGCTTGAGTCCTCCTTCCAACCGTAACAGCGCATTGTTATTGACAGCTTCTTTAATTAATCTATAATGTCAACTTTATATTTTTTATGTGTTTTGTCATTTTTATATTCTGGTTTGGTACCTGGTGGAAAGTTTAAGATGGAAAAACAGTATTTCCTCTGCAAACACATTAATTTTCCTGCTTCATGCTGCACGTGGGAACCAAGAGAGGCAGGCACTTTTTTACAGGTATGGTGAAGAGTACAAGAAGGGCTCGAAGTGGAGATATTACTCCTTCACTTAGAAAGGAGCCAGTTGATGTGGTTCGGGCATCTGACTAGGATGCCTCCTACACTACCTACTAAACAGTGGTAATTCTATAGTAACAAGGTAAAGCTTATAGGTTTTTAAATAAAGTAGTTTTTCTAGCAAGTACATTTGCAACAGCACTGAGGCAAATTGATAACACAATTTTTGTTTGTTTCTTCTTCTTTGTTCGAGGTGGAGTTTGGACTTTCACTCCTCCCCTCACACCTGATCTGCATTCTTTCGTGCTTTTAGAACTGGTGAGTATGTCCTCCAAATCGTAACTGCCTGCCATGCCTCCACCATGCTACCTACCTGTTCCCTGGATTGAAATATTAAACCCGCCCTAGTCCTGGAAGTCCCCGGTGGAAAAGTAAGACTGTTGAAACTTTATTTTGAGATCCACTTCAGACATCTTAACTAACTCTCCTCTAACCCTTGGTAGATCTCGCACTTGATGGTGACTTGTGCTATGGGCTTGAAGTTGGCCTCTAGTGTTGTCCGCCACATCCCCATTGAGGTTCTGATGAAGGCTCTTAGGGTCCTGTTGATCTTGAACATGTTCTAGGCATTCCAGTATCCAGCTGTGGGGCATTGAGTCATAGGCCTTCTTGTAATCAATCCAGGCAGTGCACATGTTGGTCAGTCTGGTCTTGCAGTCTCGGCTGACTGCTCGGTCTACCAGTAGCTGGTGTTTTGCACCTCGGGTATACTTGCCCATCCCTTTCTGTGCCCCACTCATGTATTGACCCATGTGCCTGTTCATCTTAGCTGCTATGATGCCTGACAGGAGCTTCCACGTGGTGCTAAGGCAGGTTATTGGTCGATAGTTGGATGGGACTGGTCCCTTCAGGACTGTCCGGTCATCGGTTAAACATTCTGGGTGTGTCCCGTCAACTAGAAGCTGGTTCATTTGTGCTGCCAGGGGCTTGTGGAGTGCAGTTAGCTTCTTCAGCCAGTAGGCGTGAACCATGTCGGGGCCTGGTGCTGTCCAACTCTTCATACTGGAGACCCTTTCTTGGATGTCTGCCACTGTGATGGTTACTGGACCCTGTTCAGGGAGATTGCTGTGGTCTGCCCTCAGATCCACTAGTCACTGAGCATTGCCGTTATGGGTTGCATCCTTCTCCCATATGCTCTTCCAGTATTGTTCCGTCTCCGGACGTGGTGGCGCTGTTCTCGTATTGTTCCCCTGCCACTGAGAGCACACCCTGGCTGGTTCTGTGGAGAACAGTTCAAATCAATTCAATTTTATTTATATAGCGCCAAATCACAACAGTCACCTCAAGGTGCTTTATATTGTATAGCAGATTGTACAATAATAGATACAGAGAAAAACCCAACAATCATATGACCCCCTATGGAGCAAGCACTTTGGCGACAGTGGAAAGGAAAAACTCCCTTTTAACAGGAAGAAACCTCCGGCAGAACCAGGCAAAGTTACACACCGATTCAATACTGATTTTAGTGACCTCCGATTGGCGTTACCGGGTGCCGACGTGAATTATGATTTTACTGAATTTACGTTTACTCTCAGCCAGCAGTTTTAAATTTCCCTTAAAGTCGCCTGCTGTGATGGCATGCCACATACGGTAAGCTCCACACCTCACCACTAGTTGATTCACGTTAGTTTAATTTACAGTCACTACTTTAATATATTCTACTTATTGTTCAATATTGTTTCTTTATTAAATGTATTTATTTTTCCATACACCATCCAATGTTTATATAACACACACACACACACACACAC
>NW_005188503.1:11700-16857 GCF_000239375.1 Pundamilia nyererei
ACACACACACACACACACACACACACACACACACACACACATTAACACTGCAAGGTCAAAGTTCTGGTTTTTTTATATTAATACATCCTTCTTTGTATGAGTTACCTGGGGTTTGGCTTCTCCTCCTGTCTGGCAAAAGGTGTGGCAAAGGGCTGGGAAAGCTGAAGTATCACTGACAGCCAAATTGGATAGAACTGCATGCTTCATTGCCTGGGGGGTGTTTCATGTTTGTTTAATTGTTTTGTATTAGTTGGTTATATGGCCGCCATTCTGTTTTCCCCCGTGTGTGTCATTTGGTTTAGCTAAACCAGTATTTAAGTTCCCCCGTGTGTCATTTCAGCAGGTCAGTTTATCTTATGTTTTGAGGTTTTGTTAACAATTATCTTGAGTTTAGTCTATTGAGTTGACCTCTTTTATTGGTCTGCCTGTTTAAGTTTAGGCTTGGTTAAATATCTTTTCATATTTTTGGGTCAATAAAACCCCTTTTTTGAAATAAACACCTGTGTCCTTTTACTGCTGGGTCCCTGACACCTGCTCTGGGCCCTGGAAGATAATTGACTATGGTTGCCGGTGTCTCTAGCTTCACATGTCCGAGAATAGAATCACCAATTACCAGTGTTTGATCCCCGGTGGGTGTGTCGCCGAGTGAAAAACGGTTAGACACATGAACAGGTTGGTGGTGTACCTGGGGCTTCTGTTTAAGACTATGCTTCCTCCTCATCATCACCCAGCCGCCCTCTTCCCCCAGCTGGGGAACAGCTAGTGAGGCCTATGCTATCTTCGGCTGCACCAGTTACAAGGGCTTGGCTAGCTACGGGTGAAAGAACGGTCCAAAGCCAAGTCTCCAATTAAGTAATCCTGGCCTGCAGAGCTGCAAATATGCTACATTTGTTAAAGGTATCATTACTGCTAAAGAAGGCCGAGGAGTAACTAAACATCTGCCACAATGAGCAGGAAAGTGCACGAGGGACAGGTGAAGAGGCCATGCTGCTAGCGAGTCGGCTATGACCTAAACTAAGCTAGTGAAACAGAGTAACAGTGAGTGAATACTTTGGCTATAAATTAGGCAGTAAGTACACAGAAAGTGTGCTTCGGATGAAGCACGTGAGGATTATACTATGAAAAAGAATGTATCTAAAAGTTTTAAATTAAATTGCTAAGCAGATAAGCTACTCAGAAAACCACTGCGTGTTTGAGCAGGAACAGGAAATAATACTCTACCACAGAGAGAGCGAACACCAAGCTGTTTTTTTCCTCCTGCCTTCTATTTCTCTGGTGTACCTCTTCAAGCAGCTGGCCAAGGCTGTGAGTCGTTGCTTGGCAGTTTCCAAGGCCTCAGGTATGGACAGCTTCCTTCTACATCGCACCTTTCTGCAACTCCGATAGTTGGCTAACCTCCCTCCGTGCTACCTTGATCTCAGCCTCATGATTGGCTGTATGGCAGGCAGGCAGGCAGAACTGGTGGACCCCAAGTGCAGCACTCTTGGAGACGGGATTTAAACTGAAAACGCAGCTTTAAGCCAAACTTAAAAAGCTGCAGGGGACAGTGTGGAAGCCGCGGGCGATGGAGCAGGCGGTGGCACTGCAGGCGATGGTGTGGAAGCTGTGGGTGGTGGCACTGCAGGCGACCGTGTGGAAGCCGCAGGAGGAGACGCAGGAGGTGGCTGAGTGGACTCAAGGTGCTGAAGTGATTACTCCGACCCTTCAGCGATGACGGATGGCTAAAGCGGCTCCTCTGGCCCCTCAGCAATGACTGAGAGCTGAAGCAGCTCCTCGGGCCCCTCAGCGATGACGGACGGCTGAGGCGGCTCCTCGGACCCTCCAGTGGAGACAGGCTGCTGAATGGGCTGTGTTATACAAATAACACTCCCTTTAATTTTTACTCCTCCAATGTAGCTGTGAATGGTTTCTGGGTCAGGAGTTCAAACCTTCACAATTAATCCTCCAACATCCTGGAGGATTAATCGTGAAGGTTTGAACTGCTGACTCAGTAACTGTATCACCTACAGAGCACCAATCAATACAAAAACTACCTGCCTGATGGTGTCCTGAATATATCTGAATGTCTCTCTCTGACATTTTAGAATGTTACTCTACTTCATTAGATATAAGTCTGAAGTGCATTAGCTGGTAGATATCTACAAAATGTAATGACAAACAGACACACTTAGTTTATTAGTAACATTAAAAACAGACATGACCAATTTACAATCCAGAGTAAACATTAACCAAATATCTTATTTTCTTTAATGTTACATTATGATCAACAAAAACATCTCAGTGATGTTTTGTTGATGGTCAGTGTCCCAATAATTACATTGTCACTAATAAACGATGGCTTATTATAATGCCCTTTAATTTGTAAATTAAACAGAGGTTAAAAAAGGGATACAGACAGAGCAATATATCTGAATTTGATCAAATAATAACTGATTCCACAGCAGCTAAATAATGAGAGGCTGGTCATTACATAAAAATCATTGCTAAGTTTTTACTATGAGTTATTTGCCCTCCATTTGCCCACTAGAGCGCCAGTTACAGCTCCAGCAGCTCCTAAAGCAAAGGCTCCAACACCAACAACTGCTCCAATACCAAGCCCAGCAACAGCTCCAGCAACAGCACCAACACCAGGAGCTACTATGTCCTCAAAAGACCAGCTGTCTCTCATGTCTCTTGTATAGCAGCTTTCTCGATTTTTCTGAACCATCGTGTTGATCTTCATCAGCAGCTCTGTGACCTGAGAGCGATCCTCCTTTCTGTTGTTCAAAAGATGATATCCTCCACCACACTGACTGATGAAGTATTGAAGAGCTGAATTATCACTAATTATTTTATCTATAGAGTCTCCATCAGCTTCCAGATTGTCTCCATGAGTGAACAAGGCCATAGAGTAACCTGCTGATTTTTTTCCAAACATCTTCTGAATGATTCTCACTGTTTGTTGTTCTTCTTCTGTGAATCTGCCGGCCTGGATCACAATCAGGAACACATGAGGACCAGGATCAACTAATGACCAGCACTTTTCTATCTCTGTCTTCACCTCTTCTTCAGTTTTAAAGATATTAAAAAGACCTGGTGTATCAACCACAACCACTCTTTGACCATCTACCTGAGTTGCTTTCTTCTGACATTCTGAGAATGCAGATGGATTAGAATAAAAAATCCTCTGTCCTAAGATGGTGTTTCCTGCTGCACTCTTTCCAGCTCCAGTTATCCCAACAAGAACAATCCTGAGATCTTTTTCTTGTACATGTTCCTTCTCTGAATCTGATGGAGAAGAAACAAGTTAGTAATGTTGAAAAGTACTCTAAATGTAAAGTTATACACAGTGATGAAATACATTATTATTATATTAATGTTACAAATCAGTTTTCTGATTTGTAACATTACATTT
The DNA here is from genome assembly GCF_000239375.1 of Pundamilia nyererei. Classification (NCBI taxonomy): domain Eukaryota; kingdom Metazoa; phylum Chordata; class Actinopteri; order Cichliformes; family Cichlidae; genus Pundamilia; species Pundamilia nyererei. Next base: position 15,095 of record NW_005188503.1, read on the forward strand.
GTAACATGGACAAGGTTAGGCCACAATAAACATATTTTATTGGGTACATTTTCAGAACTAGCAACCCAAAATAGCACAAAATACAAAAAACCACAAAACCTAAGTCTGCTTGAAAAAAACAAAAACAAATGATGGACTTTCAATCTCGACAAAATGAAACTTAAGGTGAGCTGATCTCCATGGGGCATTGCATCTCAAATCTTACAATTTTAAGAACAGTTTCTCCTCTTTTTTTAAATATTCATTTTCTGAGTATTATTTGGCAACTCCAGAAATTTGGATATGGATTAGAATCTGACTCTGATATTAATGTTTTGTTTTTGTGGTGTGTAAACATACACGGCAGACCCAGTGGCATTTTGATACTTTTTATTAATGCTTTGATGGTTGCTGTCGACAATACTCACAGAGCGGCAGCTCTCCCGCTGCCCACTCAACATTATCACAACAACAACGCCAACCACCGGACCCAGTACAATATTTAATTTGGCGGGGCGTGATTGCGGATGCTGTGCAGGTGTGCCCGCCTCCTCTGCACGGCACCGCAGGCCACGCCCCGCCACATGGTGCAACTTGTCATATTTTCTTGAGCCATATGAAAGTTAACAATAATACCTGTTTCATAATTTTTGTTACTAAGACTCCTACTGCAACAGTACGTATTTAATATATCACTATCATAAATGTTATCTTGGCTGACGCACATGCTTAACATTTAGCATGTACATTAGTTGTCTCATCATCAATAAGGTAGAAGCTATGGGTGAAAATTAAACAATATTAAAGTGAGAGCTAGGCAGCAAATGTTCTGCATGGTAAATATAATAGTTCTTATATGGTGCTTTTCTACACTACTGGAGCATTTGCAGTGGCTGTAGCTCAGGAGGTAGAGCAGGTCACCTACTGATCGGAAGGTTGGAGGTTCGATCCCAGGCTCCTCCAGTCTGCATGCCAAGTATCCTTGGGAAAGATACTAACCCCAAGTTGCTCTCCGATGCATCCATCGGAGTATGAATGTGTGTGAGTGTAGTTAGAAAGCACTCAGTATAGAGGTAGTGCTTGTGAGAATGGGTGTGACTGGGTGAATGTGGCGTGTTGTATATAGCGCTTTGAGTACTCTGGGAGAGTAGAAAAGCGCTATATATGAATCAGTCCATTTACCATTTGCATGACATACTTCATTTGAACATTTACACAAGATCTTTTTTCTATACATGCTTTGTGAGCAGAGAACACAGTTATTTATTAACAATAAAGAGTGTAATGTTTCTATTAAAGTCCAAAGGCTGAAAAACGTCTACCAGCAACTCAACATGAGCAATGCCATATGTGTGTGTGTGTGTGTGTGTGTGTGTGTGTGTGTGTGTGTGTGTGTGTGTGTGTGTGTGTTTTAATATTGTTTACTCTGTCTCAATGCATGATGGGTTTTAATTTTTTTGGCTGATGAGCTTCATGAAAAAAATAAAAATAAACCAAAAGTTAACATGGAAGAAGTAAAGTGAGTGCAGTTTAGAAGAAGGTGGCACCATACTGTCGGCAATTAATATCATGAAGAATTTTTCTCTAAACAAGATCAAATTACAAAAGCCATAGCACACATTAGGAAGTAAATAAGAGTCCGCTCCAAACTGGCTTAAAAAAATAGAGCTTCAACCCATTTTCTACACTTGAAGAACAAATAAATAACAAAACTGGAGTCATGGAAACTAGGTTGCAAGTGAACAACCTCAGGCAAATAAACTTAAGGGCTTTCATATAAAAAA
>NW_005188503.1:16932-22463 GCF_000239375.1 Pundamilia nyererei
TGTGTGTGTGTGTGTGTGTGTTTACAGTAGGACTGCAGTGTTGATTATTTCAGTAATGGAGTATTCTATCACTTTTTCCATTGGTTAATTGAGTAATCAAAAAATACTTTATTCTTATTATTGATCAGTAATAATAAACATAAACACTCAAAGAAGATAAAACAATGGTACTTGAAAATGAACTGCTCATTGGTTTCCATTTTAGAAACTGCAATGTTGCAATAGTTTAACAGCAAACATCTGTCAAAAAACTCAATTTATTTATATATTAAAATAACTTTTTTAAAGAAAACATTTTCTTAAAGTCAAAAATAAATAAATAACCTCAAGGACAGTCATTTCAGATAAGGTTCAAGTAAGATATATATGGAATCTTAACTAAGGCAGATATTAAATTTAGCAGTACTCTGTCTTCTTGAAAGACTTTAATATGAGGCAAAAAATGCAGTTTTTCTTATAGATTTTCAGGAACATCAGTCAGTCCATTCTAATACTTGTAGGCTGACTATATATTAAGTACTTCACAAAACAGACCGAGGTAATCATAGAAACTTGCATCAAAAACAGATGGGTCTTAACCTTTTTTTCCAAATCCAAAGTTAATGTGAAGCTGAACTTTTTTTTAACAAAATGTATTTACTCACTAAAATAATATATAGATTATATAATTGATATATAATATAATATATAAATAATAAATTTACTTACCGAGAACAACAAATTCACTGTCCATGTTCGTCAGTTTCAAGCAGTTGAAACACACTGTGAAGTGTGATGTTCCACCTCAGCCATGCTTTATAACCAGGTTCTAGTCTCCTCCCTTCCAACACGTCATGTTTATTCAGCAGATTCCTCACACAGGTAGCTATTATGGGAGACCAATAATCACAAACTCTGCTGGATCCTCTCAGTTATGTTTATAACAGAAGTGTTTACCTGTGCGCACTGAGTGAATGTGTCTCATCATTAAAAAGGTTCACATTAAAGTCGATTGAACAGTGGAACTGCACCATCTGCTGTTGTTAAACTGTACCTGCAGGAACAGATGATGGAAAATGATCAAAGGGATTTTCTGTTAAAACTGAGCTCTTTGTCCCTTACAGGTGACATCTAGTATTAATACAGGTGTGGGATAAGCCTGCTGAGAGCACATACATCAGCAGATTCACACAGAGGCTGCTGACGTGCTGTGACTCATGACAGACTGAGCAGATATCCACTCACTACTGCATCAGTGTGAGACGGTCTAAAGAGTTTGGAAAGAAAAGCGTCTGGACTTCTTTGAGCTGCTTGAAGACGTTTCACCTCTCATCCGAGAAGCTTCTTCAGTTCTGAGGGTCAAATGGTGGAGAGTCCCAGATTTAAACCCAGTGGGAGTTTCCCCCAAAAGAGGGACAAAGGACCCCCTGATGATCCTCTACCTAATCACATGAGCCAAGGTGTGAAAGCGGGTGTAGGTCATAATTTGACCCTTAGAACTGAAGAAGCTTCTCGGATGAGAGGTGAAATGTCTTCAAGCAGCTCAAAGAAGTCCAGACGCTTTTCTTTCCAAGCTCCTTACACTATGATGACCTGGATGACTGAGAACCTTCACAGACATAATGTGAGACTGTGTTCAGATTTAAAGTACTAAAGTGAATCTTTAACAGTAACAATACTGCCAAAATACTGAAACTGTTTAAAATATGTTTCAATATGTTAGTGAGTGATTGATAATGAGTAAAATATATCCCCACTTTTGGGTAAAACTCAAACAGTCATGGTTCTGGGTTTTTGACCCAGTGTTTGATTCTGGGTTATTTCATGTTCTGAGGTTTAGATTGTGACCCAGGTTTTTAAGTTGTCAGGATTTGTTTATCATTCTTTTGAACTATGAAGTACTTTTGTTCAGTTTTTGAGAGGCTCTGAGTTTTGTTTCTAGTTTTTGGTTCTTGTTTGATTTCACGTCTGTTCCCTTCGCCGTGTCCTGTCTTCAGCATCTCCTAATGTTATTATGTGGAATAGCGATACAGAAAAAGTGGCACAATTCCAAACAAAGCTGTTTTTGATACCAGACTGTCAATAACTGTGATCAACATGTGTTTTGGAGAAATCCCCACAGAGAAGGAAAGAAAAATGATGAGACAGCAGGCTTTGATTGTCAAGAAGGCAAGGCAAGGCAAGTTTATTTATATAGCACAATTTAACAACAAGGTGATTCAAATTGTTTTACAAAGACATTAAAAAAACAAAAACAAATAAAAAGCATGATTTAAAATTGATTAAAAAAACAGTAGGTAAAATCAGAACAGTAGATAAAATCAGTAGTTAAAATTTAAGTTTGGGTCCTCGCAGCCCGGACTCTCCACTCATCAGACTGCGGAGACAGAGCATGAAGGTGGTAAGGAGGAACTAAGGGGGGCGAGGCTGGGCAATGTAACTTCGATTGCTCTGTTGAGGGCAGGGCTCGATGGTGAACCTTTGGCTGCTTTGGTGGGGGGTTTATGGGGGACAAAAAGGGATTGGGCCGGGGGGTAGATCTGAGCCCAGCATTGACCCGCTCCATCATCTCCTCAGTGAATTTCAGGTGTGGGGAGGAAGGAGAAAGGGAAGGGGAGGAGGGTGATGGCCTGTCAGGGGTTTGGGGGACAGGGGAAGGTCGTAGTCCCTGGTCCTGGTCGTTGGTGCTGTTGAGAGAGTTGGAGGCAAATAGGGACCCCTCTTCTTGCCTCAGATGTCTCTCCTTTCTAAGGCTCTTCCTGGGTGGGGGAAGATGAGGCTCCTCCTCAAGGTTTCTGCTGGGCTTTGTCTGTTCTCGGTGTACTGTTTGTTCCTCTTTATGAGATAACTCCTCGTTTATCTCAGCCTTGGCACCAAGCACAGATGGATGACGTATGGAATAAATCAAGTTGGAGGTGAAGAGTTTCACCCCTGACTTGTTAAAATTAAATCCATTTGCTTTAAACAGATGCCTACATTCCCAAAAAATATTAAAATTGTTGATAAAATGCACTGAGTGGTCAGTACATGCTGATATGAGCCATTTATTCAGTGCAAACAACCTGCTGAATCTCTCGTCTCCTCCTCTGACCGGTGGTACAGGTCCACTGATGAATACAGCTGCATTCAGAACCTCCGACTGTTGTTGGGATACATCCTTTGATCCTGTATGCAAAACAATGTTTGTCACAGTTGGATATTCATCTGCAATTTGAAGAATTCTCTCCTTCAGGTTCTTGACCATATCCTTAGGAAAGCAGAGGACTTTAGTGTTCTTACTGCACATCCTTTGTACAGCCTTTACGGCAGAGTCACCCACAATCAGAGTTTCAGGCCTAGCCTTTAGCTTTCCCTGTGGCCTTTTACTTTTCAACAGATTTTCAGACCTTAATTCGGTACTTTTAGATGGATGGTTGTCCGATATAGATCCAGGGTCCTTTGATAGTGGAGCAAATCTGTTGTGCAGTTTCACATTCAGTTGTTTTGGAAGTGTGTTGTTAACCTTCCTATTCACGGTTGTCCAGTCCTGTTTCCTCCCATATAGAGGGGTAGAAGAGCTTCTCTGTCTCGTAGGAAGTGAAGGAGAGTCTGTTTCTTAGATTTCAGCTCGCTGTGCTCTGTGCTCTTTTTCATATGGTTAAACCAGCCCCTCTAAGCCTTACACTACCATTGATTAAGTCCAACCAGCTTATGTTGACTCCTCCTGTGACTACAGAGACTGGGCCATTAGCCTTTAAGCCACTTACAACTGATGCAGACTCTGAGAACCTAAAGATTGCTGGCTCTGAACTGGTGGTCATTAACACTGCTCACTTCATGGACTCCTGTGCTAAGATAGTAAGCCCTATAGACTGTTTTCCACCTGCTCTCTCTCTCTGTGGGATTATGCCTCAACAGCCTGTGTTGCCTCAGCCTTTACCCCAGTTAGCAGCTCAGCTCCCTGTCCAGTTAGCAGCTCAGCTCAGCTCCCTGTCCAGTCAGGGGCCTCCATGACTGTTCATCCTGCGCCTGCTGCTGGATGCTCGGGTGTGCCTATCCGGCACCCTGCAGCAGCCACACCACTTCACGCCACGTCAGCTGGAGGGTCCGGGGGGCCCGTCCAGCCTCCTGTCTCCGCTGGAGGGCCCGAGGGGCCCGTCCAGCCTCCTGTCTCCGCTGGAGGGCCCGAAGGGCCCGTTCAGCCTCCTGTCTCCACTGGAGGGCCCGAGGGGCCCGTTCAGTCTCATGCCACGTCAGCTGGAGGGCCCGGGGAGCCCGTCCAGCAGCCTTCCTTGTCAGCTGGTGGTTCGGGAGAACCACACCAGCCTCATGCCACGTCAGCTGGAGGGCCCGAGGAGCCCGTCCAGCCACCATCTACTTCTGCGTCGCCTGGTCCAGCCGCGGCCTCTGCTTCTGCCACGCCTGGTCCGGCCTCCGAGCCTTCGTCCTCCACGCCTGGTCCAGTGATTGTTACACCCCCGTCCAAAGTACATCCAGCACCTCGGCATTGTTGGCCGGTTTCTGGGCCTCTAGCCGGACGTCATCGCCGTCGTGGTCGGCCCCCAGACCGCCTTCACCTGAGTCGCCGCCGTTGCCTTCCGCACGGTCGGCCCCCTGACCTGTCTCTACGTCATCGCCGCCGTTGCCTTCCGCACGGCTGGCCTCCGGACCAGCTCTATCACCTGTGCCACCCACCTGGTCGGCCCCCCGACCATTTGACCTATGAACTCTTGTGCCTACAAGCTCCGGGTCGGCCTCCTGAACTGCACCGCTGCTGCCTTCTGCACGGCCGGCCTCTTGATGGTGGCCGTGCAGATGGCGTGGCCTGTTGTGTTGCCGCCCTCCAGGCCGACCCCCTGAACTTTGTTTGGACTTTTGTCATGTGCTCCAGTGTTTCCTGTCGGCTGTTTTGTTTCCTGTTCTGGGCCCTCCGTCCTGGTCCCCCGCCGCCCGCCCGGGCTCGGTGGTCCGTTTTTTTGGTTTGGGGCTGTCTGGAGCCTGCCCTTGGAGGGGGGGTGGTGTCATGGTCCTGGGTCGAGCGACCCAGTGTTTGAGTTTTATGTATCCTTTGTATTTATTTAGGGTTAGGGTTAGTTTAGTTATAGTCTAGTCACGCTATCCCTGCTTTGTTTGTACACTTTGTCTTCAGCCATAATAAAGGCTCGCTTTCAGTTAAGTTCACTCCAGTCTCCTCTCGTGTGTACGCACCTGGGTCCATTACACACACCACCGCACAGCCTGTCTCTGCAGACCGTGACATTTTCTGCACAACTGTCAGTTCTCTAGCATATGAAGACTATGTCTCTACACTGTTACATATTCCATGTGTACGGGGAACGACCCCCTTGGTCGTGGTGTGTGGATATTTCTTTAACCATTTAAGACCTACCACAGAACCAAGTCCCCCAGAGCTTATATTACATTTTTACATGCTGTAGTGCCATTTTTGGGAGCCTTTCAAGTTGATATACATCAATACAACCATAATAGCCCACCCTTTAATAATATGTATGCATTAAGTGCATAGAAATTACATAAATTGCAAAAAAGTGCAATAAACTACAAAAAAAATT
>NW_005188504.1:0-7154 GCF_000239375.1 Pundamilia nyererei
AAAAAAAAAAAGATTACAACAGCAACAACAGTTATTCCATGTACCAATGAGAGTGGCCCATTGTTTTGGCTACACTTTTTTTTTGCTACAGAGAAGAAGCTATAAAACACGTCCCTCTAAGAAGCATGCATGCCAAAGGCAAGGCTCTGAGATGACAACAGTCACATTTGTTTTCCTAACACTGTTCATTTGGGTGTTGTCATGTGAGACATGGCGCAACCTGGACCTGCATGAGCATTATGAAGAAACAAAGGCCTTTGCAGCATTGTGTAAAAATGTTGCCATTCATGACAATGACAGCACAAAACTAATACAGACATGTTACAGGTGAGTAAATTACAACCTGACTGGTGATCTGTGTGTACATGGTTAGCCGGTGTGGTTTTCCCAGAAATTTGGGAGTCTAAATACCATAAATGATAATATGTTTTGATTTCAAATATGTTACAATTTCAAGTCATTAGTATATTACTGTAATTATAGGCAAAGTAACAGGCTCAGTGCTGTGTTATGATACTTTTTTTAGGTTTTGCATTTCATATTTAAAAATGGTTTACCATAATTTTATCCTTCCATCTTATTTAAATGAAATTAAGTCATTTTTATGTGCCTACAAATAATGAATAAATGGAAATTCAAGCAATTTGACTGTAAATAAGTGTAATGAATTCATGAAGACTTCTAAAATGCTATTTAAAAATGTTTATAATTCTTTTCTCATTTTTTTAGGACTTCTGAAATTACTGTTGGCTCTAATAATATTTTCACACAAGAGAGGATCAAAACAGACTATACAGTTTTTGTGGATCTGCCTTTGAACTGCATGGTCTCCAATGGGTGTGTACACCTGCTTCAAGAATATAAGTACACTGTGAATGAAGATAAGGGAAGCAAGCATGTACATAAATGTAGAATTCTACAGTTCTTGGTATATTTGCTGTCCAAGACCAACTGTGTTCCCCACATGACACAGGTAACTGCCGGATTTATGATAGAAAAATAAAATGAATCCTACTTTATAAAAAATGAGATGTGAATTTAGAGCACTGAAACAGTTTTGCTCATGCCAATTCAATACAAATTGTAATCCTATGTATTATCTGTAATTAGCCTTCATCCAGATATATTCTAATCATTAAAGGATACATTTAAATTACAGAAATACCAGCCCATCTGTTCTTCTGAGATCTCTGGCACATTGAACCCACATTATTACTCTTGTCCTGGTGTACCACCAGAAAAAAACATAGATTGTATATGCATCTGTAATGTGTACTTTAAGGGCAAACTCATTCTCGTTCCTGTATATAAAGACCCCAAATTCCACAGTGTGTTAATATTTTAATGTTGCTGACAACAAAATGAGCCAAGAATCCTTTGAAAAACTGAAGAGCTTATGTCAAGATTAGCTGCAATAAGATATGTGTGCAATTAATATGTCAAATTGTGTGTTTTGAGATTTTCGTTTTGTCCATCTCCATTTGTTTTGTCTATGATGACGATCCAATAACAGATTATTTTTTTATTTCATCAGCAGATGTCATCCAAGGTCTATTCAACACACTACCCAAAAGAAGTGTTTCTAACACCAGCAGGTAATAAACAAATAAATACACAAGTTCTTTAATACCGTGCCTGAACAGTTGTATAAAAAAGCGTAACTTTCTTTTCATACAGCTGGCGTCAGAGTTACTGTTTACATGGGCAAAATTGTGCAGCCAACAGATTCCAGTAAATGGGTGGGCAAAATTTTTCAGGCAGCTCTGTTGCTGTTTTCAATGCACATGACAAGAATAGAAATGTCATCAAACAGAGACAGCCTGCATCATAACTGCAACTTTTCTGCATCAGTCAACATCTACCAGCCATCTCAGTGGTGTATAATACTTGCATGCTTGACCTGTATAGTGGGGAGAACTTTTCATGTATTAATTATCTTCAAGGCAGCTCATCCTGTCATGAAATTGTTTTTTTCAACACGCTATCGATTAAATGCCCAACTTGTTGCTGTGTTGCTCATCTGGCTGACCTTTAGTATTTTTCTCCTCAATAATAACATGAAACACATGTCAAAAGACCTACTTATTGAGGGAACTGATGGATCAGCACTGAGATCCTGGGGTGTGTTAAGGCAGATAGAACTATTAGCTACTTTGTGCTGTGTGTTAGTTTCCCTTTCAAGTTTGCAACAATCCATCCTAACAAAAGTCAGTTTCTTGAGTGTCCTTTTTCATGTGCAACTGGTCACCTGCCACCAGAATTCTAGGATTCCAACAAAGTATCTCTTAATTGTCAAGATCAATAGGTTAATATGAAGGTCATTTTCAAGCATCCATCTCTCTCCACTACAGCTGTCATATGAAATGTGAAAACAAAATGAACATTTGTATTAATGCAGATCAAAGATGTATAATAAAAGCATCCATCTGTGTCCTCTTGTACGCCATTTTCCTGTTCTTTTTTTTTGCCTGTTTGCTCCTTGAGGAAAGAAACATTACTCAGAAGAGTGCGTAGAGCACGTCCCATTAATATTGGTCCAAGAAGTATTGCTTTTATGTTTTTTTTAAACACAATTCCATTTTTTTTTCACATGAATACAAATATTGTTGTTTGTATATAAACAAAGCACCATCATCAGATAAGAAAAAAGCACAATTTGATGCCAGAAACAATAATAAACAGATAGAATATCTGGCCAGTTAAAAATGAAATACTGATTAGATTACATAATCAAATGTACTTCAGAATATCACACATAATATAGAGTTAATATTAAACCAATATACCATGAAGTATTGTTTAGATTCTCAAAGAACATTTTAATTGCTTGTCTTTTACAAGTCAAATAGCAGAAGTAGAGATAGAAGTAGTTTCAGTGATGCAAAATAACAAAATAATCTTTTGAGAATGGGGAAAGTGCTCACAATCGATGCAGACATTTCTCTGATGATTGAAGAAAAACTATAAAGGTCAGCTCCGAGCACACAACTACTTCAGTGAAGGGGAGGGCAGCTCATGATGAGTATGATCACTTTGATTTTATTCACTCTGCTGGCAAGGATAAAGTCTGACAACCATACATGCAGACTGATTGGACAGACAGGATTCATGGAGTTTTCTAAAGAAGGTGATTTAATTATAGGAGGACTTTTCTCTATGTCTAGTACAAGGACACTTATAGATAATAACTACCAAGCACTTCCATACACATACTGCACAAAGTAAGTGAATATGATTAAAATAAATAAATAACAGCTGTATGTTATGCTAGTAGAATACTTCATGTCTTTCTGATATAGTGCATTATGATAATGTGAAATATTTTTTTTATGTGTATAGCATCAACAGTTGACACTTTCTTTACAGACGGAATGACAGGGAACTGAAATTTGCCAGGACAATGATTTTTACTGTGGAGGAGATCAATAAAGATGCTATACTGCTTCCTGGAGTGAGTCTGAGTTATAGGGTGTATAATGGCTGCGGGAGTGAAAACCTAATACGGGCAGCTGTAGAGGCTATAAGTGGAGAGAATTCAAAAAGCTGCAGTGATCAGGTCCAGGCTCTAGTTGGCCATTCTTCATCAGGAGTAAGTGGAGACATAAACCTCATATTAAGTTCACTATCAGTTCCACAGGTGAGCAGAAATGACTGGGAGGGATAACTTTTGAATACTGTTTATTGAGTTTGTCTATCTTTAAAACATAAAAAGGATTGTTGTGTTTGCTTTTTTTTTTTGAAGGTGAGTCACCTTTCAACCTGTGCTTGCTTAAGTGACAGAAGACTTTACCCCACCTTCTTCAGAACGGTGCCAAGTGACCGCTACCAAATCAGTGGTCTAGCACAGCTTATGAAATATTTTGACTGGCGCTGGGTGGGAGTTATTTATTCAATAGGCATGTACTCAGAGGATGGTACAGCTGACTTTGTTAAGGAAGCAAAGAAAGAAGGCATATGTATTGAATACAGTCTGCCCTACTCACAAACAAGCAAAAAACTTTTCAGTGTTATTCTAGACACACTACTGGAGTCCTCATCAAATGTGGTCCTCTTGTTTATGTCCTTGTCTTATGCCAAATCATTCCTGTCAGAAATTGAAACTTATAAAATAACTGGAAAGCAGTGGATTGGCACAGAGTCATGGATAATGCAACCAGACCTGGCTTCTGCTGACAGAAAGCACATTTTACATGGGGCAATGGGCTTTGCGCTCCCTCAGGCATCCATACCAGGTCTTGGAGAATTCTTACTTGGTTTGAAGCCTTCTGATGAGCCACAGAGTGCATTAATTAAAGCTTTCTGGGAGGAATTCTTTGACTGCAGCTACTCTCCATCAAACACTTCTACTATGTGTACTGGTGCAGAGGACCTGCGAACAGTCTCAAATGATTACACAGATGTGGCATATTTCAGGGAAGAGAATAATGTATATAAAGCAGTGTATTCAGTAGCATATGCCCTACACACTCTACTGCAATGTCAGAATGGCTCAAATCCTACAACAGGGAAGCTTTGTGTGAACAAAAATGAGGTTCAACCTAAGTTGGTAAGTCCTAATATATCGAAATTATTTGATCTTTGTCTCTAATCATTAAATTTATTGTTGTTTTCTGTTTGTTTTCTGTTAAATTCTGACTATTTAATGATTTTATATATGACAAAATGTGCTAATTGTCTTTCTGTAGGTGCTCGAACACATTAAGTATGTGAACTTCACAACTAAGAATGGGGTCAGGGTTTTATTTGATGAATATGGGCAATCAGTTGCCCTCTATGACTTAGTAAACTGGCAGATGAAAGAGGACGGCTCTGCTGAAATTAGTATTATTGGTCAATATGATGCCTCTTTTCCAAAGGAGGAAAGATTCAGACTAAAAGAAGATGTCATCATAGTTTGGGGAGGAAACAGTAGTGAGGTAATTTCCCTCAACACTATGGACATTTCATAGATTTAAAAATAATCTTTTCTTCACAGCAGTTTTAGAAACATTTTAATGTTATTAAGAAAACATATTTTGTGTTTCAGTATTGAGTTTTAACATGTTGAATTTTGCCGAATCAGGTTCCCAGGTCTGTCTGCAGAGAACCATGTCCGCCAGGGACTCGAAAGGCTATAAACAAGAATAAGCCTGTTTGCTGCTTTGACTGCTTTAAATGCCCCGAGGGTACAATTAGTAATCAGACAAGTGAGTAAGGATACCTATTTAAAATCAGTTCTAGTGTCCTGAATGAATATATATCAAAAACATTTAAATATTTGAACCACCGAATGTTTCAATTGATTATATATCTTGGATATACTATACTTAGATTTTCTGTCATTTACATCTGTCACAGATTCTCCTGACTGTTTGCTCTGTCCACCTGAATTTTGGCCAAATGAAAACAGAGACAAGTGTCTTCCAAAACCTACCGAATACCTTTCCTACAAAGAGATCATGGGGGCACTTTTAACTGCATTTAGTTGTATTGGTGTGTTTTTAGCACTAATGATATCAGTAATATTTTTGACTCATAAAGAGACTCCTGTTGTAAGAGCAAACAACTCTGAGCTGAGCTTCCTGCTGTTATTCTCACTGAAACTGTGTTTCCTGTGTTCTCTGACGTTCATCGGACGTCCCTCCGAGTGGTCCTGCATGCTACGACACACAGCATTTGGCATTACCTTCGTTCTCTGTATCTCTTGCGTTCTGGGGAAAACATTAGTGGTTTTAATGGCCTTCAGAGCTACACTTCCAAGCAGTAATGTCATGAAGTGGTTTGGGCCTGTACAACAGAGGCTCACTGTTCTGATATTTACTCAGATTCAGGTTATGATATGTATACTTTGGCTAACAATAAACCCCCCATTCCCAAACATGAACATTGACTACTATAAAGAAAAGATCATCTTAGAGTGTGCTCTGGGTTCAGCTGTTGGATTCTGGGCTGTCCTGGGTTATATTGGACTTCTTGCTATCTTGTGTTTTATACTTGCTTTTCTTGCTAGAAAACTGCCAGATAGCTTTAATGAGGCCAAACTGATCACTTTCAGTATGCTGATATTCTGTGCAGTATGGATCACATTTATCCCTGCATATGTCAGCTCTCCAGGGAAATTCACTGTAGCTGTGGAAATATTTGCCATTCTGGCATCAAGTTTTGGTTTGTTGGTGTGCATTTTTGTTCCAAAATGTTATATAATCATATTTAGGCCAGAACAAAATTCTAAAAAGCATTTGATGGGAAAAATACCACTAAGAACGATGTAATTTGTAATTTATTTGGTCCTGGTGTATGAATCATAGAAATAATTTCACTGTATCTGTGTAGTCTGTTTTAATTTTTTTAGCTGTGAGATGCTGAATAAACTGAAAACATAGATTAAAGGTTTTTTTCCTCTTTTCTGTTTATCCGGGAGGCTGTTGAGTAAAGGAATATAAAATTCGAACTTAACTACCACATATATTTGACACAAGCTTCATTTGTAATATGTTTCAAACCTTCTTTGATACATTTTCACACAGAGTGTGTGAATGTGTGTGTGAATGGGTGAATGACTGAATATAGTGTAAAGCGCTTTGGGGTCCTTAGGGAATAACTAAAGCACTATACAAATACAGGCCATTTACCATTTACCAAAGAAGCTTTTTCCAATGTTCTTTCTTTTTTTTCATTATGTTCTTTTTCAGTGAGAATGTAATAATTTAGATGGTTTAGCAGTTTGTTTTCTTTAGCTATTTGTTACCCTTTGTTTATTGGCACATTCTTCTGTATTTTAACTTTACAGCCTGCAAAGAAAATATCTAAATCATCTTTAAAAACAAATAAACCGCCTAAAAATTCTACTTGTTTTGTCAAATCTTACTTAAAAATGCCATTATTGCAGGGCAGAATTACCCCCTTGTGCAGTTCTGGGGCGTAGTAGTGTTACTTGAAAAGTAATTAATTATATTATATATATTACTTTACAAAGTTATGAAGTATCATAATATATATATTATACATATTCCACTCTCGCCCCTGTGGGCAGTCTCTCCTTTAAGCTCAGGTCCTCTGCCAGAGGCCTGGGAGCTTGAGGGTCCTGCACAGTATCTTAGCTGTTCCTAGGACTGAACTCTTCTGGACAGAGATCTCGGATGTTGTTCGGTATCGCTATGTCTAGCACTACGGCC
>NW_005188504.1:8885-10756 GCF_000239375.1 Pundamilia nyererei
TAGACCCTACAATTATTATTGTAGGGTCTACCTTATAATACAAAGTGCCATGAGGTGACTGTTGTTGTGATTTAGCACTGTATAAATGAAACTGAATAAAATCGAATAGATACTTAGTTACTATTCAGTACATTATTTGCATTTGACACTCTTTGAATTATCAGTGTGTTGAATAAACTGCTTTATCTGTAGGGAATTGATTACATGTGGACATGTCTGTTACATTACATGCAGCACTGGATATGTGAACCTTCTTTTGAGCAGTTTCACCTTTTCTTGTTGTGCTCAGATTGCTGCCTTGGGATATTTGCCTTTGTCCAGCTCATTATAAAAGCTCTATCCTCATTTGATTTTAGAAGTGCAGTGTAAACATGCAGAGAACTGTTTTTGTTTTTCTTTCCATACAGTACTTGAGCATAGTTTCTGGCTGTGAGCTGCTTGGCAAATTTAACATGCCAAGTTTGTTTGAGCAGGGTGACATAATGATCGGTGGGATTTTTCCAGTTTTTAACAAAGAGGTCAGCAGCACTTATACTTTTGAGAGTGAGCCTCCTGGAGTGAATTGTGCAGTGTAAGTCTTGATACATTAGACTTCTCCATACATGCTTCTTTACGCTTGCATCTTTAATGTTATGTTACATAGAATTGTTCAGCAGCAATTCTATAATTGTGATTTTTTGTAATGACACATTTTAGGTTTGACCTACGAGCTTTTCGATGGACACAGGCGATGATGTTTGCTGTTGCAGAAATAAACAATGATCCTGCTTTCCTTCCAAATATATCTCTTGGTTATAGGATCCTTAACTCATGCTCATCTCCTACTAACACTTTACGTGCTGCACTAACACTAGCTAGCAGACCACAGGGGATAAAAGCTACTGCTTGTTCTCCAACAATATCTTCAGTCATAGCAGAGGCAGGATCATCTCAGTCCTTAGCTGTCGCTGGAACTCTTGGACCATTTCAAGTGCCAATAGTAAGAGATAAAGTTGTTTATTAAGCGATGTTAAGGCTTTGTTATGCTTTATTAGGCAATTTCTTAGAATATTTTCATCACATTTTGTTGGTGTTGCTTTTTTCTTCCACTACAGATAAGTTACTTCTCAACGTGTGCTTGTCTGAGTGACAGAACTAAATATCCTACATTTTTTAGAACAATCCCCAGCGACTACTTCCAGGCAAAGGCATTGGCTGCACTGGTCAAACATTTTGGATGGCAGTGGATTGGAGCCATACAGTCAGATAATGATTATGGACGTAATGCAATTCTTGCTTTTAAGCAGGAGGTTGAAAAGCTTGGGGTTTGCATTGCTTTTGTTGGGTCAGTTCTACGTACATATACAAGGGATAAAATTCTAGACGCTGTAGAAATGATTAAACAGTCAACTGTCAAAGTAATTCTAGCTTTTGCTCCTGAGGGTGACTTTTCTCCTTTGATGAAGGAAGTAGTAAAACAAAACATTACAGGGATCCAGTGGCTTGGTAGTGAGGCTTGGATAACAGCACCTCAGCCCTCCACACCTGAAATATACACAGCTTTTGGTGGCGCCCTGGGATTTGTAATGCAGAAGATGGCTATTCCTAAACTTAAACACTTTCTTACAAGTAATAGTCCTTATAAAGATCCACATGCACCTTTTGTGAAGGAGTTCTGGCAGATAATGGTGGGCTGCACACCTGTTTTGCCAGGGGTACATGCAGATACTGAGGACACAACCAAAAGATGTACAGGCAATGAAACATTAATGAATTCTGAGCATGTTTTCTTCAATGTCACAGAGCTCAGAGTGACCTATAATGTCTATAAAGCAGTTTATGCTATTGCACATGCTCTGCATCAGCTGGTATTTTGCCAACCAGTTGGAGCA
>NW_005188504.1:12692-13949 GCF_000239375.1 Pundamilia nyererei
GGGTACACCCTGGACAGACTGCCAGTCTTTTGGAAGGCTAACACATAGGCACGTGGCTGCATGTGGTCTTTGGACTGTGGGCAGAAGCCAAAGTACGTGGACAGAACCCATGTAAACACGGGGAGAACATGCGAACTCCACACAGAAAGGTCCCAGCCAGACATTGGTGTCAAACAGTGCTAACCACCATGCCATCATGCTGCCTTTGAAATATATGTATATTTCAATAATAGATATTGAGCCACTTAATATTGTAAATACTTTATGTACAAAATTACAGTACACTGCAAAACATTAAATATGCTGCAGAAAGAAATGGATGTGAGTAATTATTTGCATACCTGTATACAGTGTCAATCTATTTACATTTTATTTTCACACAACATTTAGGGAGCTTCAGTTGGATGTTTACACAGTTTAAATAATGATGGCTGGCAGAAGGAACTTTAATGACTTTTCTGTTTTACTCTTCCAGTGGCTGTTCTCATTTTTACTTAGAAAATGCCCATTTAAAAATTTTCCAGCTGCCTATAGAGCTACTATTAATGGAGGACCTACAGCTAAATTCAGAATGACAGAAAGAATAGGAAAAAGCTTTATTCAATTAGATTCATAGAATTTGTTTGAGGTTCAGTGTAATTACAGGCAGATCTAACTATTTTAACAGGCAGAGATCATTTGGAAGAACTGAACATGTATTATTGTAGGGTCTACCTTGAGGTGTTGTTATGATTTGGTACTGTATAACGTATTTTTCGGACCATAAGGTGCACTGTCGATGAACGGGTCTGTTTTCATACATAGCGTGCACGGATTATAAGGCGCATTAAGCAAAACAAAACAGTCATCTCAATCAAATTTTACTTGACTCATTCTTATTGCTTCCTCCACTTCTGTACCATTGATTTGAATTCTCTCGCAGCTGCTGTATTCCCATGTTTTTGCAGTATATTAATGAATAACCTCATATTGTGGATGGGTTATCACAGTTGTTCTCGTGACTGAAGTTTGGTCCGTTTACAGCATCCTGCCATGCGATTGCATTTGTCCCTCACCATCTGGAACACTCACATTAACTTTTATCGAGTGGAAAAAGCTAGCATTCATCCTCCAGCTTCACTGTGTTTATATTATGCTAACATAGCTGTGTCGCAAGCGATCACATAGCACATCATTATATACCAGCTAGTCCAACTTCAGTAACCCTACAAATGTCACTGCTGTTTAGTTTTCTGTCTTCATTTATGTTGGAAGTGA
>NW_005188504.1:13969-15699 GCF_000239375.1 Pundamilia nyererei
GTAGACGTAATGCTCCGAAAATCCATCAAGCGGTGCGGTTCGTAGCTTACCAAAGTCGTACTAAAACATTTTTTGACATATTTTTGAGCGCCATGTACCACAAAAAATCAGTTCGAGATCAGTAAGCACAACCAGAATTCATACATAAGGCGCACCGGATTATAAGGCGCACTGTCAATTTTTGAAAAAAATTAAAGGATTTTAAGTGCGCCTTATAATGCGGAAAATACAGTAAATAAAATTGAACTGAATTGAAGTTTATTGAAATTAATTGAATTGGGTGATTAGACTCAGATGACCCATCGTAGTAGAAATAAATTAAAGTAAGTAAAGTAAAATGTTATTTTTAAAGCACCTTTCTAGATAAAACGATCACAAAGTGCTCCACAACGGGATGACAGAGTATAAAACAGAAATAGACAAAAGTTAACAAAATGCAATTCTAAAAAGATGCGTTTTTAGTTGTTTTTAAATGAGTCCACAGATCTTAAACTCAGACGAAGAGAGTTCCACAGTCTGGGGGCTACAGTGGCAATAGCTCTATCTCCCTTGGTTCTCAGCCTTGTATGCTGAATAACAAGTAGGCACTGATCACATGATCTCAGGGACCTCCTAGGGACATAGGGCTGTAAAAGTTTAGTAATGTAGGCTGGTGATTGTCCATGAAGAGCTTTGAAGCTCAGAACCAGAATCTTAAAATGCACTCTGAATTCAACGGGGAGCCAATGGAGCTGTAGTAGCAACAGTGTCACATGAGAGTACTTAGATGTTTTGGTCAGAAGCCTTTCTGCAGCATTTTGGACACTTTGCAGACGCTCCAGGGAGCCCTTGCTTAGACAAGTGAACAATGAGTTACAGTAGTCCAAACTAGTACAAACTGAAATGAATGAATATGCAATAACAATGTCCAGTTCAGAATGAGATACAATAGGGCTTAATTTAGAAATGTTTCTTAAATGATAGAAGCAGGACCAAACCAGAGATTTGAGTGAACATCCAAAGTAAGAGCAGAGTCACAAATTACCCCTAGGTTCCCGATAGATGATTTCACAAATGTTGAAAGAGGACCAAGAGCATTCATTATCATAGGTACATGTCTGTCAGGACCACATACAAGGACTTCAGTCTTTTCTTCATTAAGTTGGAGGAAGTTGTCAGCCATCCAACCTTTGATGGATTCTAAGCACTCATTTAGAATCTGCAGCTTTGACACATCTTGGGGTTTAACAGAACAGAATCCTAGCAGCAATAGGATATAGGGCATGATCTTCTGGAGTTTGAACACTGGTGATGGTAAAGATCTAGACTTGATGGAGCTCTGAATGACTCAGTTGAGGTGGAGATGGGAAGGGGGTGGGTTGCACGAATGAGAGTCTGAAAAGGAGAATGACAGAGCACTGACATGGCCATGCCATCATATTAGATTCTTCTTCATTAGCCATCTTCTTGATGGGACCTGCAAAAAGACTATAGGCCCCAACTTACAACGTATATAATACAAAACTCTCTATAAACACTATACAGGACAAAGCATGTTCCAAATGGGGGTTACACTCAAACATATGCATCCACTGTAGTGATGGGATTTCCGGCTCTTTTTAGAGAACCGGCTCTTTCAGCTCGGCTCACTAAAAAGAGCCGGCTCTTTCGGCTCCCAACCGGCTCTTCAGGTTGTTTTGTTGCTTTAATTAATTTATTATTAACAACAATCATCATCATCATCATCATCA
>NW_005188504.1:16543-18567 GCF_000239375.1 Pundamilia nyererei
TGGTTACCAGAATCACATGCCAGAAGGATGTCATTAAAAACCCTTTTAATTGAGTCTCAAAGCAAAGCCAATGAGAATCAATAAGAGAATTGGTAAGGAATCCAGCCGACAAATTATATCAATAATGTAATCAGAATCATTAAATTCTAATCAATTCCCATCCCTATTAATGTATCATGATGAGAAATGTCTCTAAAAGTGGTCAAAATTTTCTAAAGAAGGGTAGATCTAACGAACAAGTAAGGCCGCACAACACAGCCATGTGTCGTACTGTAAAAATTAAAATTAGAAATGAGTTTTTTTCAAAGTTTTTTCAGCACCCAACACAAACAACAAGAGTGTAGAAATGAAAAGTGTTGTATCACACAGTCAAGAATATAAACAAATGCAGACATTCTTGCAATGGAATGACATGCGTGGCTACAGTCATCAACATGATCATCTTGTTAAAAAAATTCAGGATACTATATAATAATTTTAGCAGGCCTGTTTTTAAAGTAATGAATATGCATAATTAATTTAATCATGCATGCAGTGTTATGCAGCAATTAATATCTTAATTACTGAAAAGCCAGTACTGTGCTTTGCAGGCATTTCACATCAATAGCTTCCACAATAAACTGTTGTGGAAGAAATGACTGTCACTTTCTTGAGGAGACACAACAAATATTATTCTCACCAACCTCAAATGTATACTGTAGTCCTAAACACAAAACTCTTGACATCAAACTCTTGGTCATCTACAGGTTATATGTGGAAGTCTGTATAGAAGAAATGTGAATTTTTACTGACAACAGACAAAATAGATTACTGACATTTGAAAATATATAATGAGTAGAGCAATTATTTTCCTTGTTGTTTCAAGCTTACCAATCTGAAATCACTGTGCCCTTTGGGAAATGAGAGAATGTCTGACTATATCTAATACTGTCGTTATAAGAACTGTGCTCTCATGCATATATGATAATAGAGCACAAACATGAAAAGAGGTATCATCTTATTCCTCTGTATCCTCACCATGAACACAGTATCTGGCTGTGAACCGTTTGGCAGGTTTGATGTGCCAAGTTTTTTTAAGGAAGGTGACATAATGATCGGAGGAATCTTCCCAATTTTGATCAAAGAAATACTCAGCACTTCTACATTTGATAAGGAGCTGCCTAAAGTGCAGTGTGAAGGGTATGATTTAACACAAACTTTTTTGTTCATTTGTCATGCATGTATGTTTATTTGTGTTTTAATTCTTGAGATTGTAGTGTACATACATGTAAAGCAAAAGCTTGGTTACTTTATGACTTGTATCAATCACTGAAATGTCTTTAGGTTTGACCTGAGAGTTTTTCGATGGACACAGGCAATGATATTTGCCATTGAAGAAATCAACAACGATCCTGCTCTGCTTCCAAACATATCTCTTGGCTATAGCATACTTAACTCTTGTGCATCTCCAACAAATGCTTTACGTGCTGCACTAACACTGGCTAGTGGAGCAGAGGAGGTAGATGTATCTTCTCATTGCCCTCCAGCTATATCTGCTCTCATAGCAGAATCTGGGTCATCTCAGTCAATAGCTGTGGCTGGAATTCTTGGACCATTTCATATGCCAATAGTAAGAGATAACTAGACAATAAGATACAATTATATGTTTTATGATGCTGCGTGCAAATAGTAAAAGAGATAAAACTGTATGTTTTATGCCATGTGATATATGTGATATTTTGGCATTGTATGATGTATTGTTGCATGCACACTGTTTCAGTGTTCTTCTCTCTTTTATAGATCAGCTACTTCTCAACGTGTGCTTGTCTGAGTGACAGAACTAAATATCCTACATTTTTTAGAACAATCCCCAGCGACTATTTCCAGGCAAAAGCTTTGGCTGCACTGGTCAAACATTTTGGATGGCAGTGGATTGGAGCCATACAGTCAGACAATGATTATGGACGTAATGGAATTCTTGCTTTTAAGGAGGAGGTTGAAAAATTTGGGATTTGCATTGCTTTTGTGGGTACAATTCTACGTAC
>NW_005188504.1:18587-24509 GCF_000239375.1 Pundamilia nyererei
ATATTATTCTCACCAACCTCAAATGTATACTGTAGTCCTAAACACAAAACTCTTGACATCAAACTCTTGGTCATCTACAGGTTATATGTGGAAGTCTGTATAGAAGAAATGTGAATTTTTACTGACAACAGACAAAATAGATTACTGACATTTGAAAATATATAATGAGTAGAGCAATTATTTTCCTTGTTGTTTCAAGCTTACCAATCTGAAATCACTGTGCCCTTTGGGAAATGAGAGAATGTCTGACTATATCTAATACTGTCGTTATAAGAACTGTGCTCTCATGCATATATGATAATAGAGCACAAACATGAAAAGAGGTATCATCTTATTCCTCTGTATCCTCACCATGAACACAGTATCTGGCTGTGAACCGTTTGGCAGGTTTGATGTGCCAAGTTTTTTTAAGGAAGGTGACATAATGATCGGAGGAATCTTCCCAATTTTGATCAAAGAAATACTCAGCACTTCTACATTTGATAAGGAGCTGCCTAAAGTGCAGTGTGAAGGGTATGATTTAACACAAACTTTTTTGTTCATTTGTCATGCATGTATGTTTATTTGTGTTTTAATTCTTGAGATTGTAGTGTACATACATGTAAAGCAAAAGCTTGGTTACTTTATGACTTGTATCAATCACTGAAATGTCTTTAGGTTTGACCTGAGAGTTTTTCGATGGACACAGGCAATGATATTTGCCATTGAAGAAATCAACAACGATCCTGCTCTGCTTCCAAACATATCTCTTGGCTATAGCATACTTAACTCTTGTGCATCTCCAACAAATGCTTTACGTGCTGCACTAACACTGGCTAGTGGAGCAGAGGAGGTAGATGTATCTTCTCATTGCCCTCCAGCTATATCTGCTCTCATAGCAGAATCTGGGTCATCTCAGTCAATAGCTGTGGCTGGAATTCTTGGACCATTTCATATGCCAATAGTAAGAGATAACTAGACAATAAGATACAATTATATGTTTTATGATGCTGCGTGCAAATAGTAAAAGAGATAAAACTGTATGTTTTATGCCATGTGATATATGTGATATTTTGGCATTGTATGATGTATTGTTGCATGCACACTGTTTCAGTGTTCTTTTCTCTTTTATAGATCAGCTACTTCTCAACGTGTGCTTGTCTGAGTGACAGAACTAAATATCCTACATTTTTTAGAACAATCCCCAGCGACTATTTCCAGGCAAAAGCTTTGGCTGCACTGGTCAAACATTTTGGATGGCAGTGGATTGGAGCCATACAGTCAGACAATGATTATGGACGTAATGGAATTCTTGCTTTTAAGGAGGAGGTTGAAAAATTTGGGATTTGCATTGCTTTTGTGGGTACAATTCTACGTACATACACTAAAGACAGATTTTTGAAAGTTGTGGAAATAATAAAACAGTCAACTGTCAAAGTAATTTTGGCTTTTGTACCTGAAGGTGACTTTTATCCTTTGATGCAAGAAATTGTGAACCAGAACATTACAGGAATTCAGTGGATCGCAAGTGAGGCCTGGATAACAGCATCTCGACCATCCACACCTGAAATATACACAGCTTTTGGTGGCACCCTCGGATTTGTTGTGCAGAAGATGGCTATTCCAAATTTCAAACACTTTCTTACAAGTATTAGTCCTTATACAGATCCACATGCACCTTTCGTGAAGGATTTCTGGGAGATTATCGTGGGTTGCATGCCCGTTTTACCAGGAGCACGCACAAGTACTGATGACACAACGAAAAGATGTACAGGCAATGAAACATTAATGAATTCCGAGCATGTTTTCTTCAATGTCACAGAGCTCAGAGTGACCTATAATGTCTATAAAGCAGTTTATGCTATTGCACATGCTCTGCATCAGCTGGTATTTTGCCAACCAGTTGGAGCACAAACAATAAAGCGATGTTTGAATCTTTCAGAAATTCAGCCTAAGGATGTGAGAAATGGTGCAATTGAAAGTTACAATTCTTCTGACTGAAGAAGAAGCTCATAAAAAGCTGATAAATAATCCTTTCCTTTCTAGGTCAGTAAAAGCTTACAAAGGGTGAATTTCACAAATCAGTTTGGGGATGAGGTGTTTTTTGATGAGAATGGCGATCCTCCTGCTTCTTATGATATCATTAACTGGCAGTTGATAAATGGAAAAGTGCAACATGTGACACTTGGTCATTTTGCATCTGCTGCAAATGGCAATTACAAACTCAATGTCCAGGAGGAGAAGATCGTGTGGAGGACAGGAAAAACAGTAATTCTGATGTCTCTTTTTTTCCCATGCAGTACACTTTTAGTATCTCAACTTTATTTGAATTGTGGCAGTAAGATCATTTCAACACTTATTTATCATTGCTACAATACTTAAACATTTCTTTTGCCACAGGTCCCCACATCACTGTGTTCTAATATTTGCCCATCTGGTACCAGAAAAGCTCAGATTAATGGAAAACCAATTTGTTGTTTTCACTGTGTATCCTGTGCTGATGGAACTATAGCCAACTCAACAGGTAGACAAGTAGACCAATATATGAAGTGTATATGTCTTATCAAATCGAGCACACTCAGTATAATATCACATATTTAGTGTATACAAATAAGTAATATTTAAAATATTAATGTGGTAGGGCATCATCTTGATTTCTAATTAATTTCACTGCTTTTTCTGTCAAGGAAGTTAAATCTTTGACTAACACGGTCTCTCAATTCATTATTCACCCTTTCTGTTTATCATCAACAGGTGCAGCAGACTGCACACCTTGTCCAAAGGAATACTGGTCCAATGAGAGAAAAGATGATTGCATTCCTAGAACTATTGAGTTCCTGAAATATCATGAGCCCATGGGAATAGCTCTAACACTTGTATCCCTGTTAGGGGCCTCTCTCTCCTTGGCGACAATGGTGGTTTTTATTAACTACAGAGAAACTCCTGTGATAAAAGCCAGCAACTTTGAGCTGAGCTCTTTCTTATTGTTTTCTCTTTTTCTGTGTTTTCTCTGTCCTCTCACTTTCATTGGTATGCCAACAGTCTGGACATGCATGCTGCGCCACACCACTTTTGGTGTGACATTTGCCCTTTGCATTTCCTGTGTCTTGGGAAAAACCATTGTTGTTGTCACAGCCTTCAAAGCCACATTTCCTGGAAATAAAATTACTGGACAGTTTGGTCATGCACAACAAAAAATCATTGTTTGCTCCTGCACTTTGATTCAACTAATAACATGTGTGTTGTGGCTGACTTTAAGCCCACCTTACCCACATACATTGTTCACATACAGCAATAGGATGATTGTTCTGGAATGTAACACAGGCTCTGAGTTTGCTTTTTATGCAGTGTTGGGATACATAGGGATCCTTGCAATCATTTGTTTGATCCTGGCATTTATGGCAAGAAAACTTCCTGATAATTTCAATGAAGCCAAATTGATCACATTCAGCCTGCTGATATTCTGTGCTGTGTGGATTACCTTCATCCCAGCATACACCAGTTCACCTGGAAAGTTCACTGTAGCTGTGGAAATATTTGCAATTTTGTCTTCAGCATTTGGCTTATTAATTTGTATTTTTGCACCCAAGTGTTACATAATATTTCTTAAGCCAGAAAAAAATACCAAGAAATGGGTTATGGGAAAAATTATAAAGTAAAGAAACATGATATTGTTCTATGTTAAACCTTTATAAACCAAGTATCCTACAGGCCGCCTGGAGTTGTCTTCTAATTTTGGGTGTAAAATTACAAAATAATTCAGAGCACGGTGGCATTGTGTTTATCATTGTTGCCTCACAGCAAGATGATCCTTCAATTCTACCATCAGGACAGGGTGTTTCTGTGTGGAGTTGCATGTTCTCCCCGTGGGTTCTCCCCAGGTGCACCAGCTTCCTCCCACAGTCCAAAGACATGCACTTTGTGGGGATAGGTTAATTGGAAAATCTAAATAGCCACTAGGTGTGAATGCAGGAGTAAATGTAAGTGCGAATGGTTGTCTGTCTCTGTTTGTTGGCCCTGCGACAGAGCAGGTACACCCTGTCCAGGGTGTACCTTGCCTCTCGCCCTATGACAGCTGGGATAGGCTCCAGCACCCCCCGCGACCCTGAAAAGGATAAGTGGAAGCGAGTGGATGGATGAATTGATAGCATAAGTGGTTAACAAGTCATTTTAATGTAAAGCACACATGGTAAAATCTAGGCAGAGCTAATTTCTAGGCAGAGCTAAAGCATACACAATACCTTGTGTATGCTTTTTACTAACACGAAACACCACATATGTTTTTTATTAAAAAGCTTGTTTTCTTTTTTTAATGAAATCATTTCAATTTTGTCTCTAGCACAAACAGTAGCAAAGTTACTTCATTTAAAAGCACCTCTAAAAAAAATGGAACCACAGCTGGGTCAGTGGTGAAAAAAGGGTCAGTGATGTTGCCATTTATGTTTTGATTTACATAAGCTATATTTCACTAGTACAGCTATAAGTATTTCAATGTCCTGTAACTTAGTAACACTATCAATGTAGCAATATATGTAACATATATGTTGTATATACGGCCTTTCGTTAAATATATACATTGGGGATATTTTAGACACATCTAGATCATGGCCAGTTTTAAAGAGAAGAAAGATTGATTGAGAGCTCAGACATTGCAATGCATTCTTCATAGTCCCCACCATAACGCACAAATTTCCCCGCCATCGGATCAATAAAGTCTCATCTTATCTTATCGTGCTGTTTTTCATGTAATATAGACATACACACCCCTCCACAAACACATGTATGGATGTATATAAATAGATAGATAAATAGATAGCTTGTGATGGAGAGAAATAGGCTTTTGTGTACAACATTAAAAATGTAATGCAATGTAACTTTGAAAAATCAGATGCAAAAAGAATAAATCAGAATTTAAAGCAAGATTACTCCACTTATACTATCAATAATTGTATATCCCCTGTCTGTGACCTTGAAAAGTGCAAAACTGTGGTAATTTAAACACCATGGAGCTAAAGCGTTTTTTGGTTTTTTTTGTTGTTGTTGTTTTTAGAGGTTGTTTTTCCCTGAAATGAAATGAAATTACATTTACTTTTGTATAAGTAAATATTCATTAAAGCCCTGCTGCAAATATTGTGCGACTTCTAGTTGGCGGTTGAATAAAATTTCCCTAATTACACACCTTCCTCTTTTTTTCCTAAATAAATAAACCCAAGTGGATGCTCTTTGAGCTTCTGAACAGCAAAATAGGTTTAGGCAGAAACTGAAATATAAGTAAAAGAAAACCTCAAAAACTCTCTCTATGTTATTTATTTGCTCAAAAATTTACTGTGACCATCAACTGGTCCATGTAAAATTGTAAATGTGGGCCATTACCAAGTGACTTTAGTAATGTGTCATCTGGATATCATGATAAAGTAGCCCACATGGTGAACTATGAATAATTTGTAGGATTGTTGTAAACTGATCCATAAAAATTGTGCAATTGAATTCTTAGTTATTATACAGTCCTGATCAAAAGGGGTGCCGATTGGAGCCCCATAAACATCAGCTGGTATCTGAGACTGAAGGGCTTCAAAAACAAAAAATGTCTTTAAAGGCCTAGTGTCCTTAAACGCCACAGAACTGACCATTTGAGCTTTGCAGGAGAGCATCAAACATGGGACCTTAAAGGGTGGAAGAAAGTTTTATTCTCTGATGAGAAAAAATGTAACCTTCATGGTCGTGATGGTTCCCAATATTACTGGCATGCCAAGCAGATCCCACCTGACATGTTTTTGACACGGCACAGTGGTCGCGGTACAATAATGGTCTGGGGTGATTTTTCCTTCAGTGGAACAATGGAGCTTCAGGAGGTGCAGGGGCATCAAAAAGCCACTGTCTATGTCCAGATGGTGCAGAGAGCATCCCTCATGACTGAGGGCCCTTGTCTGTGTAGGAACGACA
>NW_005188505.1:0-907 GCF_000239375.1 Pundamilia nyererei
AGGAGGACCACCAAAAGGGGGGGAACCGTGCCACCCTCCTGGGAAGAGCTGAGTAGAGCCCCAAAGAGGCCAGAGGGGGTTGCAGTGGCGTGCCCGCGGGCTCTGCCGGCAGCCAGCTGTGCCAGAGAGGATCGAGCTTCAGGCCCAGAGGCCAGAGGCCTGAGGGCATCCCAACCCCCCGGAAGGGGCCCAGCCGGGCCACAGGCGCCAGGCCCCGCCAATCGGCCACCAGGAGTGAGCCGGTACATACGTGAGCGCCCAGCCCCAGTCAACAAGGACCACCAACACACCAATGTCTGAGAGCATCAGCCACCAACAGGGAGTGTGGTGAGGGGAGATAGGCCTCCATACTTTGGATGTACCGAGAGAGGTTGAGTCTAAGACCCAATCTGACATATAGACACAGACGAACAGGCGCACGCGGACACAAATGTGCATTCCCACCCCCATATACACAACCAAATACTCAGCACTCACCCAACGTGTAGACAGTGTTAAGATTCAAATATTGAGGAAGGAGAGTACAAACAACCAGGGTCCAGAAGAACTTGGTCAAACAATTGAATTTAATGAAATACATGCGTGGGAAGACCAGCTCCGTTTGCAGACAGGGCTGATCCCAGACTAATCAAAACATAAACAGATATTTTATACCATCGGGGTTTGAATTTAATGACGCCCCCTCATGCGTCATCAGATACAATATATGCATACGTCAATTCAAAACCACAATGACTTTTAACACAGTTTGAAAAGGAACATTGTCTCTATCTTCATGGCAGATGTTTCCTGTCAACCTTTTCACCAGAACAGAGGCTCATCCTTACATGTAATCCTCAGAATAACCTGCACTTAGACTCTGCTTTCGGTTTCACTTCTGCAAAAGGCACACTCTGCAAACCTGCAA
>NW_005188505.1:2789-5072 GCF_000239375.1 Pundamilia nyererei
ACAAATGAAATTAACATAAAATAATTATAGATTATAGACACTACAGATTTCATTAACATGCTTTAGCTCAGGGGTGTTGAACTCCAGGCCTCGAGGGCCGGTGTTCTGCAGGTTTTAGATATCACCCTGGGTCAACACACCCTAATCAAATTATTAATGCATTAACAAGCTTCTGGAGAACTCCACGACATGTTAAGGAGGTAATTTAGCCATTTAAATCAGCTGTGTTGGATCAAGGACACATCGAAACCTGCAGGACACCGGCCCTCGAGGCCTTGAGTTCGACACCTGTGCTTTAGCTTAATGCAGTGCAGGCGATTTGCCATTCCATTTTTCTTTTTTAAGTATATTTTATTAAAATCAAAAATCAAAATACAGTCTGTGTAAGTTAGGATTGTCAGTACTTGTCATAAATTCTACTACTAGCACCCTCACCATCCCCTGGAATTTTCTCATACCAAGAGCCTTATCAAGGCAATAGGAAAGGCCAAGAAACAAACACTTCAACATGCAAATACAGTAACAGTATAAAACTATAATAAATACACACAATTAATAACAAACAGATAAACTGAAGAAAGAGAAATAGGAAAGAAATCAAGGTTAATAGTTACCTGTTCCTGACTGATTAAGTGATTGATGCATCAGTGTAAAGAGTGAGCTTATCCCCTCACTAATGTGTTCTGCATTGCTCTTAAAAAAGGTATTATTAGGGGACCAAGGACAGGGAGGCAAGTCCCTTGGTCCCCTAATTTCCTTGGAGGAAAGGACTCTAAAAGTAAAAGCATCAAAAACTTATGTCTTGATGTATCCTCAATCATCTGTGTATGGAAATCTTGGTAAGTTAATTCTATTAATCTGGACATAGCATTTTCATTGGTAAAAATGTCCTACAGGTTTCCCAAGCCTTAACAGTACATTTGCATAATGACTGAAGATAGCATCACTCGCTAACAATCGGCTTTGAGGTCAGTTTTATGATTATTAATAAACACATTTGTATGATCATAGATCAATTCTCCAGGAGTACCATTCACAGACAGTTGGGGAACGGCTGCAATGTAAAATTTAGTTCTCATTTTAATGCTCCAACCTCCACACCTTTTTAATTCATTCACTTCTCATTAGAACACGGGTCATCCAACCTAGGGGCAACTGCCAGTTCCCGATGAGGCATTCCAAATTCAATTCCCTATGAGGCCTATGAGGCCTTCCAAATACAATACAAATACAATCACAGATTGTCTATCTGTGATTGTCAAATCTAAATAAGGGATATTGTCCCAGCTAGTTTAATGGTATTTAGGTAATTCTGCTCTAGAAATAACCAGATGGTAAAGATCCCTTGTGGTAATGCTTAAGCTGGAAATGATATCTATGCTCTCATGTACAACCAATGGGCCAATAATGAATGGTGTAGCGATGAATTATCGTATCTGTTTCTTGAACCTACCTCATCACACAAGTACAAGCTGAGAACCAAAGTCAGAAAGCCAGTGGATGGATACCTCCCATGCTTTTTTAGCCAAACATAATGGACATATTTCATGAAAGCAGGGCTGAGGATCATCACCTATTAAAGATTACAATTAGACTTCAATGACAGTTTAGTAAATAATAGAATTACCTTTCTTATGACATATCATATTCTGGATGTTTGAAGAATAAGTCATTCTACTCACCAAATTCGTGTTAGTTTTCAAACCTGATTTAGCAGTTTCTTTTTGCCTGTTGGATATAACAATAACATGAAATAAGTCCAAGCTCAAAAATGAAACTGCATTTTAAAATACGGTGCAGTTTACCTTTGTGCTTTTGTAATGGTTTGTTTGCTTGTTTGTTTTCTAATTCT
The DNA here is from genome assembly GCF_000239375.1 of Pundamilia nyererei. NCBI lineage: Eukaryota > Metazoa > Chordata > Actinopteri > Cichliformes > Cichlidae > Pundamilia > Pundamilia nyererei. The sequence goes on from NW_005188505.1 coordinate 4,642, forward strand.
ACACTGCCAGGGAGGCACCGAGACCATGACACAACTGTGTGTGTATATATTATGTTTTTGTCATGGTCTGTGGCCCTATGTCTGAGGAGTGTGTGGGCTGCCCTGGTGGCCACACCTCTGGGCTGGGCCATCACCTGCACACCTGCTTTCCATTCTGGGCAATTACCTGGAGGACTATTTAACCCACGCTGACGGATGCTCCACGCCAGTCCGTTAATCACCCCTCAGGGGTAACTAGGCTTCCCGCAAAAGCTTTGTACATATGTGTCATTTGAACTGCGTTAATTCTGCCTTCATGTGCCTAGGGTACGATCCGGCATTTGTGTCTGCTACCTGCCTGTCCTCCTGCTTGCGAGCAGTGCATCATCTGACCTCATCCTTGCCTCCTCGGATTCGCTTCCCACGGACACACTTCCGCCTCCCATTCCGAG
>NW_005188505.1:7790-9993 GCF_000239375.1 Pundamilia nyererei
TATTGTAATATATCTATATCACTAAAGCACTTCTGGATGGATGCAAACTGCATTCCGTTGCCCTGTACCTGTGCATGTGCAATGACAATAAAGTTGAATTCTATTCTATTCTATTCTCATCGGGCTTAAGCCGCTTGGAAAACTAACCCTGAGATATGTTTTTGTGAATCTCTATCCAAATTTAAGACTGTTTGGTAAAGGCATCAGCTCAGTGCTGAAACATTTCTGACAAAGATATAAAAAAATTAGGAATTCAGGATGGAAACACTTTTTCATACAACTGTGTTGATTACATGCTTTTGGAAACCGTAAACAAGCTCCTGATATAAATCTGATGAGATATTTGACCACTCTTCTTGGTGGTAGTTTAGGTAATTTTAATTAGCTGGCTTCCTGGCACAGAACTGTCAACAGCTTTTCAATCTGTTGGGGCTGTGGGAAGGAACTTTGTCTCAATATGTCACAACTTTGCTAAGATCTGAATGATGACTCAAAATGTCAGAGGATATTAGTTAGGATGTTCAGTTTAAGAAAACCCCACAACCACCAAGGTTCAAGCCTGTCATGAACAGGAAACTGCTGGAACACAAAGCTCCATTGTCTACAGTGAACTACAATTTCACATTTAGTTTAAAATACACACTTTCATGCTTGACTAAAATTTGCAGCTGGGCACATGAACAAAAAACTCCTGGAAAAATGATTATGGTCAGACAAAATAAAGATTGAGCTATTAGGCCATAAAGATAAGTGATGTGTTTAGAAAAGCAGTGGTGAGACTTAAATCTAAGAACACTGTGCCAACTGACAAGCAGGGTGGTAATAAAATTATGCTCTGGGGCTGTTTTGCAACCGGAGGTAATGGTTGAAAAACGTCAATTCAGAGCTATAATTGAATTGAATATTGAGACTGACATGTTGAGCTCCAGAGGAATTTGCAAACATTTTTACACATCATAACTAACATAAGTCAGGGTAATATTTTTCTGGGCCAAGGGACTCTGAACAGAATGTCCCAGGCTTAGGTTATAAGTAGAAAACAACAGGCTAGGAATTGCTAGATAATATTAATACAGCAAGGTTAGGGAGGGAGGTGTTTTTTTCAGGAAAGGAGCAGGAAATGCAAGATGAGATCAGATGTGGATGCAGTGCAGAAGTTCCACTTGGAAGAAAGCAGGACTGGCCACATCATTTCCCATAAGAGGATAGTCATAATAATAATACTTGTTTTTGTTGTGATATAAAACCACTTACAGGATATTACCCGCTTAAGGGGTCCTTTTCGTATAGCAGACCGCTGGTTCACATCGAGGTGCAGTGCCGTAACTTGTAATTTCAACTTCTAAAATGAATTAAATATTTTAAAAGGTCGTTAGGGGCGCCCATTTAGCTCAGTGGAATGAGAACCATATCGCATGGCTGTGTCTTTCCTTAAAGACAGACTGGCGACCTGTCCAGGGTGTACCCCGCCTCTCGCCCTATGACAGCTGGGATAGGCTCCAGCGTCCCCCGCAACCCTGAAAAGGAGAAGCGGAAGCGAATGGATGGATGGATGGATGGATGGATGGATGGATGGATGGATGGACAGTTTGTCTGTTTGTATCTGAAAATCCCAGAGGATCTTTGATCGGCCATTCTCAACCACCGTAGGGCACATATTCTGTATACTATGCTGACCACTTTGTTATAGAGTTCCATGTATTCCCTGCCTGGAAACATTTTACACCCTGCTGTTATGCGCTGGATTTTTTCAGGGGCATCTTGGTACAGCCTGCACCTAGGCTCTTGTCTGTTGTTGTAGACACCCCCCGGCATCTAGTGCTCAGAGCTTGTTTCTCTGGTGCCATTATTAATTTCTCCGTGCTGTCTTTCAGTTCAGCTTTGTCTAGCCCCTGGTAGGATTTCTGGATATCAGCCACTTCTTTTACCTGACGGTGCTACATACTATGCAGGGGCCTGTTGTCCCATGATATTTCCTCTTCTTGCTCCTCTTCTTTCTTGGATTTCTGCTGCCTGAGGTATTTACTAACCAAACTAAGTTTGGTCTTGGCCATCTTCCTGATGTTCTCATGGATGTTTGTTGTTTCATCCTGGACAGTGGTTTTGACACCCACTAGTCCTCAGCCTTCTTCCTTTTGCTTACAGCGTACAGTCTCAGGGAGCTGGATATATGCAAGGTGATGAGCTTCCTTTTTTTTTTTTT
>NW_005188505.1:10804-21977 GCF_000239375.1 Pundamilia nyererei
ATGGAGGGCATTGCTCCTTTGGCTGTTTATTTTGTAGCAGCGCATTCTCCGTGTTCGCTGTTGCTGTTGTACAGATCAGTGAGTTGGTTTCGGTTATGGTTGCAGTCATTCTCATAGACCTTCAGAGGGTACTTCACGTAACCTTGGTAACCGGCTACATAGGGTCCAGGTTTCTATCTTCACAATGATCCCATCTATCAGGTCAGCTGCTCTCGGACTTAACACCTTCACTGCAACAGTTGTACTTGGGCAAGATACTCAACCCCGTCTATCTGCATAATAGCAGTGTTGGAACACACTGTGGTACTATACTCTTGTGAGCATCAGTTGAACAGTATTGTATTGCAGAAAGTAGTGTGTTGATACAAAAATGGTAAGAAAAAGGAAATTAACAATGGAAGAAAGACAGACCATCATTACACTAAAAAAATATAGGTCTTCCCTATAGAGAAATTGCAAAGAAAGGCAAGGTGTAAGTGAGTACAGTTTGCTTCACCATTAACAAACTGGGGCAAACTGTGACAGGAAGAAGTCTGGTAGGCCCAAAGCAACAACTTAATCAGAGGACAGGTTTCTGAGCGTTAACAGCTTGCATGACAGGTAGTTCACAGGACAACAGCTTCAAGCACAGCTTAATAGTGTTCATAGTAAGCAAGTCTCAGTTTCAACTGTAAAGAGAAGACTTCAAGCTGCAGGTTTGACAGAACGAGTTGCAGCAAAAAAGCCATTGCCAAGATGTCAGAATAATACAAAGAGTGCTTGTCTGGGCCATGAAACATGACCACTGGACTAGTGAAGACTAGAAGAAGGAATTATGGACTAATTAATCAAAATAAATCAAAATATGCATGAGCTAGTGTTTATGCATATTTGTAAGTGTAACTTGTAAATATTTACAAACCAAACTTAGTTTGTTATACCTCAGGCAGCAGAAACCCAAGAAAGAAGAGGAGCAGGAGGAGGAAATATCATGGGATAACAGGTCCTCGGTATAGTATGTACCGCCGTCAGGTAAAAGAAGTGGCTGATATTCAGAATTCCTACCAGGGGCTGAACAAATGTGGATGAATGGCATAACAATGGGCCTCAGGATCTCGTCGAGGTATCTCTGTGCATTCAAAATGCCAGCAAAAAAATGCACCTGTGTTTGTTGTCCATAACATACGCCTGCCCGTACCAGAACCCTACCGTTACCATGGGACACTCGATCCACAATGTTGACGTCAGCAAACCACTGACCCACATGTCACCACACACGCTGTCTACCATCTGCCCTGAACAGTGAAAACTGGGACTCATCTGTGAACAGAACATCTCTCCAATGTGCCAGACACCATCAAATTTGAGCAGTTGCCTACGCAAGTTGGTTACAATGGCAAACTGCAGTCAGGTCCAGACCCTGATGAGGATGACAAGCATGCAGATGAGCTTCCCTGAGATGGTTTTGACAGTTTGTGCAGAAATTCTTCGGTCTTGCAAACTAATTTTTGCTGCAGCTGTGCGGGTAACTGGTCTCAATGGATCCTGTGGGCTGGTGTGGTTACACGTGGTCTGCTGTTGTGAGGCTGGTTGAATGTACTAGAGTCGGATGTCTCGAGACCGGTCTAGCTTTTACTAGTCCCGCCTAGGGACCCCAAAGTGATTCACACACAGGTGGAGGCAAGCTACAGTTGTAGCCACAGCTGCCCTGGGGCAGACTGACAGAAGCGAGGCTGCCATATTGCACCATTGGCCCTTCTGGCCAACACCAGTAGGCGGTAGGTAGGTGAAGTGTCTTGCCCAAGGACACAACGACCGAGAGACTGTCCGAGCCGGGGCTCGAACCGGCAACCTTCCGGTTACAAGGCAAACTCCCAACTCTTGAGCCACGGTCGCCCGTGGACATAAGGGGCTTCTTTCAAAGAAAAAACTCAGGTAGATGTTATTTTATATATTATGCTTTTTATGTTGTTCAGTATATTTCTATGCAAAACGAGGAATTTCAATACACAGCAGTATATTCACCGGTAAAACCAGATATTTATATACACTTTAGGGAAAAAAAACATAAAAACACTTGTTTTTTTACTGTTAAACATGAATTTAGAGTAAAGTTCTTTTGTTTTAGATAAATAAATATTTAAATAACTTTTGAATTAGTTAAATGTCCAAATAAAGAGAGAGAGAGAGCTGTCTATTTTTTATCACTTTCATAAAATTTAGGAGTACATATTCACTAACTTTATTGTTAATTAATAAGAAAACTCCAGACGATTCCATTCTGAGCTTAAGAACCCCAAAAACACAGAGCCTGTTTCTTTGACATGGGAAAAATCAAGAGATGTCAACCAAACCAGCAGGAAAAGAATTGTGGAGCTCCATAAGTGTGACTCAATTTTAAATACAATTTGGGTGCCATTTGCAATTAAGAAATACAAACAATTTCTCTCTTTAGTCTTAAAGTTAACAGAATGTGTTTTTATATTTATCAATCTAAAAAAAATAAACATTTAGTCTGATTTGATGTTACAATTAAAAAAGTGTTTTTTTAAATCTGAAGAGTATGTAAATATCTGGTTTCAACTGTATAGTTGATGATGTTGGTGTATGGCGTGATTGTCAGCACAAAGGGGGAGAGAGAGGCACAGAGAGGGAGATGGACAGGAGAATGAGGACAGAACAGAGATGGAACAAGATTCAGGTGAGATAGACATATTAGTCAAATCGTTTTTTGACAAAACTCATCAGAACATGTATCTAGTACCTAGCGTATCTTTTTAGACACCATTTGTTACTTTTCAAATTCTATATTTATTAAGTTATGCAGGCCTGTTTGCACAACAAGACTAAATAATTATATAAACTTTTCTGAATCTAAATAGTGTACTTTGGTAGAATTAAAAAATAAGTGTAGATTTTTAGTGCTACTATCATCTAGTTTGGATTCTGGTTCTGTCTTTGTCCTAAGTAGTCCTGATTTTGAACTGTTGTAGTCCTGTTTTAATAACGGATCAATTCTGGGTCTAATTGAATTGGGGTTTAGTCCTCGTGTCTTGATACAGCCCTGATTTTGTTCTGCCTTGCTGCTTAATTAAAAAAAACTAGTTTAAGGTGTCCTGCAGATGTGATATATATTTTTTCCTATATGAAGCCATTCTAACCTCCCCCCCCCTCCCCTTCATCCCACATGCATACTACTGTTTAGGGCTAAGTCCCAGGTGTTATATAATGTCTGTCTCCGCCTCTGCAGTCAACAGTATCCATGACACACAACGTAACGTTCGATAATGTGTCATGTGCAAAAGCTGTAAGCGAGGCTTTCTGAAAACGGCTGAAGACAAGAGAGAGTGTTTGTAAGTGGTCAGACCAGGTGGATGAGTAAATGACAACATCATCCAAGTAGGCATCGCAGTTATTCACGCCTTCCAGCACTTTGGCCATAAAGGCGCGGGAAGGTAGCGGGTGCATTACGCAAGCCAAACGGCATAACCATGTACTGGAGAAAACGATCTGGTGTGACAAAAGCAGATATTTCAGATGCTGTGGGAGTTAAAGGTACTTGCCAGTAACCTTTTGACAGATCAAGTTTGGTTATAAAAGATGCCGATCCCACTCTATCAATACAATCATACATTCTAGGAAGAGGAAATGAATCAGGTTTGGTAACAGCGTTAATGGAACCTCTCCAGAGCACCTTGACTTTCCGACTGGATTTTACATGTTTTATCTGCAACTCCTCCACAACCTGTGCAAACACTTTTGAAGTAAAATTCGTTCCTTGGTCTGTTTGAATAACCTTTGGAAGCCCGAAAGTAGAGAAAAACTTAATTAGTGCATTTATTACCAGTTTTGCTTTCACCGTGTGTAGTGGAATTGCCTCCGGGAACCTTGTTGCTGAACACATTATCATGAGGATGCATTGGTGGTGTATCCGATTTAGTTTTTGGCAGGGGACCCACACAATCCAATATCACTTTTTCAAACGGCTCGCCTATTACTGGAATAGGATGTAACGGAGCAGGTGGGATTGGTCTGTTAGGTTTCCCCACCATCTGACATGTGGTACAGGTACGGCAATATGCCACCACATCAGCTTTCAAAAGAAGTCGCGCAACACCCGATGATAAGTTTTGTTCACCCCGAGATGTCCAGTCATGCTCCATGGAAGGAGCCAAAACTCCTTCGGCCAGTTTAACGCGGCCGCTATATGCTCAAAAGCATTAAAATAGGAGTCCACTTTGGCCTCACGAAACGGGGGAACCAGTTTAACGTGCTTAGTGATGTCAAAACCTGTCGAGACAGCGGTGGATCTACTAGGATGACTAGAGGCAGATGTGGAGGGCTTTCGCTCCAGCTCCAAAGCTCTGACATGGAGGTGCATTGTTTGTACCTCAAGCTTTTTAGCACGGGTTTCCACCTCCCTTATACGGAGGGTCAAACGGAGATCCACCTCCGTATAAGGTGAGGTGGACACCATCAGAGTCCACCTCAGCTGCATCAGACTCCACCTCAGCTGAGAGCACGTTAACAGGCCCTTTGGCATCCGGCTCAGTCTCCGGAACCACCTTCACACCCCCACCGCCAAGCTGCCTTCGGGGCAGAAAGGATGCCTCGCTCCACCAGCCCTGCACACAAAGCGTCCTTAACCTCTGCTTTACGGGCACTATAGGACACTTGAACATCATAAAAACTAGCAATAATGAGCAAATCCGCTTTCCTGCACTTCACCATTTTATCCCATGAAGGCGAAGTAACAAAATCATCCAAAGAAAACTCCATAATCCCACACACCTACTATTCCCACACCAAGAAGACTGCCAACCAGACCAAAACACACGAAAACAACCGCAGAAGAAGGCAGAGGATGAGCCCCCAATTCATGTTACGACCCGTCTAGGGCCAGGCAATATCATGAGTGAGGCACTCGCTTCCCCCCCAAGACCCAAGCAGCCACAGGAAACAAATCCGGTCGTTACAATGTGGTTTATTTACAATGTGGCTGGCAACTGTTCAATTCTGTAGTCGGTAACCGTAGCCAGTCTTGTCAATGATGTCATTGAGGGGGTTCAGGCCTATGCAGAACAGCAGTGGGGACAGATCCCGCACTTGATGGTGAGTGTTGTCTACCACATCCCCATTGAGCTCCTGATGAAGGCTCTTAGGGTCCTATTGATCTTGTATAGGTCTAGGCAGTCCAGTATCCAGCTGTGGGGCATTGAGTCATAGGCCTTCTTGTAATCAATCCAGGCAGTGCACAGGTTGGTCAGCCTAGTCTTGCAATCTCGGGCAAATACTCAGTCTACACATCTGGTATTCTTTCCAATCCCTGTCTGTGCCCCGCTCATGTATTGAGCCATGTGCCTGTTCATCTGCCTGATAGGAGCTTCCATGTGGCACTGAGGCAGGTTATTGGTTGGTTGTTGGAGGGGACCGGTCCCCTCTGTGAGTCCTTGAGGATCAGGACTGTCTGGCCTTCGGTAAGCCATTCTGGGTGTCTCTCGTCAACTAGCAGCTGGTTCATTTGTGCGGCCAGGTGCTCATGAAGTGCAGTCAGCTTCTTCAGCCAGTAGGTGTGTACCATGTTGCGGACTGGTGCTGTCCAACTCTTTATACTGGAGACCCTTTCTTGGATGTCTGGTACAATCCGTCTGTTGATCTCCTGTTCCCTTCTCCTGTCACTCCCAAAGACCCCGAGACATTCAAACTCCTCCACTTGGGGCAGGAACTCGTCCCTGACCCGGAGTGGGTATTCCACCCTTTTCCGGCTGAGGACCGTGGACTCAGATTTGGAGGTGCTAATTCTCATTCCCACCGCTTCACATTCGGCTGCAAACCGTTCCAGTGCGAGCTGGAGGCCCTCACCCGATGAAGCCAACAGAACCACATCATCTGCAAAAAGCAGAGATGAGATCCTGAGACCATCCAAGTGAAAGCCTTCTGCCACTTGACTACGCCTAGAAATTCCGTCCATAAAAAGTTATGAACAGAATCGGTGCCCTGGCAGAGCCCATCATCCACCAGGAACAAGGAACACTTATTGCTGGCTATGCGGACCAAGCTTTTGCAATGGTTGTATAAGGACTGAATGACCCGTAGCAATTGGCCAGACACCCCATACTCCCAGAGCACCCCCCACAGGACCCCTCGAGGGACATGGTCAAATGCCTTCTCCAAGTCCAAAAAACACATGCACCCTAAATCCTTGAGAGGATGAAGAGCATATCCAGTGTTCCACAACCAGGACGAAAACCGCATTGTTCCCCTGTATCCAAGGTTTGACTAACAGACGGACTCTCCTCCCTAGCACCCTGGCATAGACTTTCCGAGGGAGGCTGAGGAGTGTGATTCGCCTGTAGTTGGAACACACCCTCCGCTCGGGAACTCGGGGCGGACCTTATGCATCTCTGGGGCTCTGCCACCAGTGGCAGGTTATCCCCTTTGTCCCCAGACTCTCCTTCCTACACGGAAGACATGCCAGTGGGATTAAGGAGGTCCTCGAAGTATTCCTTCCACTGCCCGACAATTTTCTCAGTCGAAGTCAGCCGCACTCCACCCGCACTATACATAGTGCAGGTAGATCACTGCTTTCCCCTCCCGAGTCGCCTGACGGTTTGCCAGAATCTCTTCGAGGCAGTCCAAAAGTCTTTTTCCATGGCCTCTCCAAATTCCTTCCACACCTTCAACCACCACCCGCATTGCGTTCCGCTTGGCCTGCCAGTACCTATCAGCTGCCTCCAGAGTCCCACAGGCTAACCAAGGACTCCTTTTGCAGCTTGGTGGCTCCCCTCACCTCTGGTGTCCACCATTTGGTTCAGAGATTACCACCACAACAGGCACCAACTACCTTGTTCAGCATCTCCATTGCAGAAGCCGCTGCACTGAGCTGTGGCTGCATGGTCCATTCAGACTCAATGCTGTTGAGGATCTCACAGACCTCTGCTAGGCATTCCCACCACACCACCACTGTGCGTTTAGGTGCACCAGGTCTGTCCATTGTCCTCCCCCTGATCAAACTATCAATTGACAGCTCAGCCCCTCTCTTTACTTTTAGTGTCCAAACATGTGGCCTCAGGTCTGGTGATACAAACAAAATCAATCATCGACCTGCTGTTTAGTGTGTCCTGGTGCCATGTGCACTTATGGACATGGTGTTTGTTATCGCCAAACTGTGGTTTGCACAGAAGTCCAACAACAAAACACCTCTCGGGCTCAGATCAAGGAGGCCGTTCTACCCAATCACGCCCCTCCAAGTCTTGCTGTCATGGCCCACGTGAGCATTGAAATCTCCCAGTAGGACAACAGAGTCCTCAGGGGGAGCACCCTCCAGTACCCCACCCAGGGACTCCAAGAAGGCTGGGTACTCTGAACTGCCACTCAACGCGTAAGCACAGACGACGGTCAGGATCCATTCCCCGACCCGGAGGCGAAGGGAACAAACCCTTCATGAGACAATATTGCACTAATTGCCACTTTTAGTCTTGTACTGCTCAAATTTGTACTGCTGCTCACTACTGCCACTTTATCTCATGTGAAATTACATTGTCCCCCCTCCGACCTACCTCAATACATGTCACTTTTCTATTTCTCTCTTTTATGTCTTTCTGTAAGTATTGACAGGAAGTTGAGCCGCTGGTACTCTGGTGCAGTCAGAACAATCTGGAGCTGAACATGTTTAAGACTGCAGAGATAATAGTGGACTTCAGGAGACATTAACATCAACACTGCTCCCCCTCACCATATCAGACCGCCTGGTGTCTACTGTGAAGATCTTCAGGTTCCTGGGTATTACTATCTCCCAGGACCTGAAGTGAGAGACTAACATCTCCTCCATCCTCAAAAAGACCCAGCAGAAGATGCACTTCCTGAGACAACTGGAGAAGTGTAGTCTTCCACAGGAGTTGCTGATCCAGTTCTACACTGCAGTCATTGAGTCTGCCCTGTGCTCCTCCATCACAGTCTGGTATGGAGCAGCCACTAAAAAGGACAGGTGCAGACTGCAGTGGACTTTACGGGCAGCAGAAAGGGTCATTGGAAGCCCCCTGCCCTCCATCCAGGACCCGTACCTCTCAAGAACCAGAAAACAGGCAAGGGAAATCATCTCAGTTTCTTTCCCCTTGCCATTTCCCTCCTAAACCGTTGAACTGTCACATTGCTTCACACTGCCAGATTGCAACTGCAGTTTATGTACACTCTGTGGTATTCATCTCTGTAATCCTGTATTTTCTGTATATAAGGATTTAGACATTTTTATATTGTGGTTTATGTATATTGTTCATTCTGTCGCTCATATATTGTGTATTTTACTTTGTTGTGCTTGAGAGACACCAGCGACCGGAACCATATTCCTTGTATGTGTTTGTGCATGCATACTTGGCTAATAAATGCGATTCGGATTCTGATCATTTTTTCCCCATTACTTTTATTTCTTGTGGGCTCTCCTTTCTTCATTCATCTTTTTCTTTTAGAAAATATAAAACATCATGTTTTGCTTTTTTTTTTTTTTAAATATACAAAAGTGTATATTCAAAAGGTTTTGTCTTGCAGTTATGCATTAAGACTACACTTTAAAATTATAAATGTTAAATCACCAAGATACAGGACCAAATAAAAATATTACCTTTGTAATACACACATACCTTTGAGTAAAAGACCGGATAAGCCACTCTAGATCGGAAATTTTGAATGGAAAAAACACAAGATGTGTGGTGTTTTCCAAATGTTTGAAACTCCTTGGATACATCACATGGTATGTTGTTTTGTTTCCAACATCTCTTTCAAAGCCTTTTGTGGGCCCAAGGTTTATTCTAAAAAACACAGAGGATATATTGTTCATATTATCATCTATTGGATGATATATGTAGAATGAACGTCCATACTGGGGAAAGAAAATATCTTATTCAATTGAGTTTTAAAGGTTTTAGCAATGCTTACAGATATTTAAAGATAACACATGCATGAAGATTTCAAAACAGTATGTTCTACTCTTACCTTATGACAATATCATGAAAGTCTATCAGTGGCCCATAATGTGATCCATTGAGATTACCAGAATTCCCAACCACAGCACAAGTTCTACAAAGGTCAGGGCTGGATCTTGTGAAACTGACTTTGGTTGGGAAGATCTGAAAAACCTTGTCCACTGTTTTATTGTAGAAAGCGAAGTTGCGTCTGTCTGTCTGTATGCGCTGACATAACAAAAGTAATTAATTAATTTGTTGAGTTCACTAGCTTTTTTGTACCGATTATTCTGAGGGTATATATATATATTTTTTTTTTTAAAATAAATAAATAAATAAAAAAATCCCTATTAGCACTGGAAATGTAGTTAAAAAGATGATAACGACTTTTCTTTGAAATCAGTAAGAAAGTATACAGACCTACATACATACGTTTAAAATACAGAAGTTAACATTTACCTTCCACCACTTAAATGTATCATCTGAGATATTGTTTGTGGGTGATAGAAAGGGCTCAGGAGATTCTTTCATAAGTTCACTAAGCCATGGGTCATATTCCATTAAACATTTGTTGCAGGCACAAACACTTTCATTCTGAGGGAGGAAGAAATCCTGGTACACATTCAAAATCCATGAAGCTCTAGAAAAGACTCCAATGGCAGTGGCACACAGCAAGACAAAAGAAACGAATAGTTTCTTCTGAAGCATCTTCACACCTTGATATTCTTGAAAGAGGATCTGATCCGTTCTGTAGATACATTACAAAACACAGGATTTAATAATGTGATAAGACATGACCATACAGAATCACGTCATCACGCTGCAAACAAGACCAAACTGTTTATTATCACAATAATACTCAAAACAAGACCTTAGTCTTAATGATAGGATGCAACTAAATGATAGGATGAAATTAATGTCTACAAACATGCTTGGACTAATTGTTACTTCCACATCTCCAAAAGTTAATTCTGTTCATCTGGACATAGCGTTTTCAGTGGGAGAAACATTTCGTCACTCATCCAAGTGACTTCTTCAGACTCAGCTGACTGCAGGTTTCCCCACTCTTATAAGAAGTGCATTTGCACAATGACTGAAACCGGCCCACTGAAGGAACAATGGGCTGGCAGGTCAGTTCCTTCATCATAATTACGAAAATTCTCATGACCATTGATCAACAACCACTGATCAAAGCCCACTGATCAATGGCCATGAGCACCATTCACAGAGAGTTGGGGAATTGGCTGCAATCACAGCATTGTATGATGGCAAAATATATACCCTTAGGCCCCCTCCTCAATTCAGAGATGGTCTTTCCCTTTTTACATAAATGGCGTCCTTGACTCGCTGCTAAAACCAGCATTCCTCCTCCAAAGGTTGTTTGGTTTCCCCGATATATAAATCCTGGAAATCCTCCTGGCACTTAACTCATTCACTGCCAGCCATTTTCAAATCAGGTAACTCCCCACTGCCAGGGTTTTTGAGCATTTTCACTCATTTTTGAAGAGCCACAGAAAACTGTGTGTTATGATCATATAAACGCTGAACCTACCAAAATGAAAAACAGACTCTCTTCTTTCATCCAAAAAAAAAGCTTGTTTCTACCATTTTCCATTCGTTAGTAATCAGCTGTAGAAGAGAGGTGGGTTCCACCAAAAATGCCTGTTTTGACCAAAAAAAGGGAGAAAACGAGCTTTTTGTGAAAAAATACATTTCAAGCAGAAAAGTGCCTTTGACACTAATATTTCTTGCTTTGTGACACCTCTAACATATAAAATAGTTTTTCACTTCTATAAAACAGAAATAACACTGAGAAAGGTTAGGTTTTATCAAAACAATTTATTTACAAATATATGAAAAAATAAAATTCACTGACAAGCTGCCCGAGGTTGTATTCTAGCCCCTCCCATTGAAAAACGGAATTGACGTCTATAGACGTCAATGGCAGTCAACGTAAGTTTTTCAATTGACGTCTATAGACGTCAATGGCAGTGAATGAGTTAACAGGGTACACTATGTGTTGGAGTCAAATTGTTAAATGTTGTCATTGTGTTTCTTAAATTTGTAAAGTCTTAGTTCAAGCAGCATGATCAAAGTCATTCCTTTGTCTCTGACCAACTCTCCAGCTACTCTGGAGGAGGCTTTATTATAGGCACATCCTATCTGAAAGATCTGTTTCTTGTGTCGTAAGCTTCCTGCTTTTCAAACAAACACACACACACACACACACACACACA
>NW_005188506.1:0-5141 GCF_000239375.1 Pundamilia nyererei
TCTGGTCCCTCACCCAGGGCCAATTTGCCATGGGAGACCCTACCAGGGGGCAAAAGCCCCCAGACAACATAGCCCCTGGGATCCCAGGGACACACAAACCCCTCCACCACGATAAGGTAGCGATTCAAGGAGGGGCAGATCATTTTAGCACAAGTTAATTAAAAATGCTAAAACCATTGCAGAAGAGGAGTCAGGTGGTCAGGTGAGATGGAAGGATGGAGAGGTCATCTTCTTTTACTCAGCTTGGAAACCAATCAGATTTGTTTGATCGTGAATGATTAGCTGACTAGTTGTCAGTGTTGTACATGAGTAAAAAGATCTCTTTATTCAGCAGAGCTGAGTGCAGCGCTGCCAGTATTTTCTCCATGAGGAGCGATTTATCTGTCGACATTCGAGTCAACTCCGTGGAGACACAAAGGTGATGTTCATGTTTAGTTAAGGGACAAAAATGGTTAAGTAAAAAAGAAGCTAATATGAAAGTGGGTGTCTTAACATGTGTTAAATGCAGTCTGTATCAGCACTTCTGAGCCCTAAAAACATAACCTAGAGGGGTTTTTTTTAAAGTATACTACTATCCTAAGTGTCCTAGTGAGTGGATGCAAAGGTTATATGGGAGTAAGATGATCTCTCCTTTCAGTTTCCGGTTCAGTGTCTCACTTAGAAGCTCTTTCATGACAGGACTTCGCCAGCTCATATTCTTGACATTGGTTTTGAACCTTTTTTGTCCATGGAGGATACTCTCTGCATGTTTTATCTGTCAGTTTTAAAGTTTTACTTATTAGCGTTTAGTAAATAATGAGTATTGTACATGTGATGTGTACACTGTGTGTTTTGCTTACAGCATATTTCAAGTGTGAAATCTGGGGCACAGCTTATGTTTGCAGTATACTTGAATGATTCTCTGTTTTTCCCCTGTAGTGTTTGTATTAAATGTGTAAATTAAGTTTGTAAGCAGCTTCTCTCTAAAGGTGATGTTAAATAACTCAACCTTTCCTCTTAGCTTATAGAAGAGTCCATGGGTCCCAGCTCTGACTCCATGAAACGTGATCGATCCAGGATGGAACCGCCCATCTTTAGAGATCAGAAATCCAAATTGTGAGTGTAAAGTTTGTACTTGTTTGCCTGGCCGATCTCTGTATATTATAAGTAGGTACTAATGGAAAAGGGGCTTTAGTTCACAGAAAAGTGTTGCACATCCCAGCTGTGTCTCCATTAAGAGTGATCGATCCAAGATGTATTCTCTCCACTTTAAAGATGAGAAATCAAAATGGTAAGTGCAAAGTTTGTACTTGTACTCTCTCAGTCTGATGACCAATGGTCAAACTGTTTGTCCAGCATTCAGAAAGGCTCAATAAACACCAGATACAAACAAATTCAGTTTAAGTCATCCACAGACTACATTTTTCTGAACTCAAACTTAAACAGATTTATAAGTCTGTATCTCGTCTATGTGATAGTTGTAATGTTGATGAAGGTTCCCTTGCACATCTATTTTGGCACTGCCCAGCCTTAAATGTATTTTGGTGCCAGATTTTTACGTGGCTTTCAAACCAATTTAGGAAAAAAGTACCACTTCATGTTACACTGGCTATATTTGGATCTTCTGCCTCAATCGAATCCTTTTCCTGCTCACAAAAACAGATAATTACAATGGGTATGCTTGCTGCAAAGAAACGTGTTTTCTTACAGTGGTGGTCTCCTTCGGCTCTGTGTTTTAAGAGGTGGCTTAATGAGATGGTGTCTGTGGCCAGAGTGGAACAGATAAGATTTGACAGGGAAGGGAAAACATTGCGTTTTTGCATGATTTGGCAGCAATTTCTATAATTTTTAAAAATTAATTGATCTTAATTTTATACCTCCCCCTCTGCGTGCACTTCCCCATTTTATTTAATTACTTATTTATTTATCATTGTTATAGTTTCTTTCTAAATTTCTTTACTTCCTCAGTTATTTTATTTTTCATTTATTCATTGTTCTCCATGCTTACAAGTTCACATACGCTAATTGTAGTAATTGTTTACAATTGAATCTGTATAAGTATGTTGTGTTCAGTTGTAAAAGCAAAAATAAAATATATTTTTTTTAAAAATGAGTGGAAGTCACACAGATGCCAGCATTGTGGTTAGACATTAAGTTTATGCAGCACTTAGCAGTTTAATGGGAATGTACATAATGGACATAATGGAAATGTCCTGTCACTGCAGGTCACTGAAATGGTCAAGAATGAATTTGTGAACATGCTTATATCTGGAGTTTAACAATAAATAACTCATCAAAGTGTGTTTTTTGATTGGTTACATCAATGTCAACTTTCTAGTTCACAGTCAAATGCTTCAGGATCTGCAGCTCCCAGTAAGATGTCGTTAAAGACTGAAAGATCCAAGTTTGAGCCACTCGGGTTTGAGATGGAGACAAGAAGGTAAGTCTAATTTCTTCTGTAAGGGAAAATATCTTAAATTGCTGATGGATTAATCTGAGGCTAATGATGAGGCAGGAGAAAGTCTTTGTTACTGTAAGATATTACTCAGCAATCTAAAGAGACTCTTATAAAGAAACAAAGAAATATTGGCCTCTCAAGGAGATTGTGAGTCTTTGTGAGGCTGGGATCAGTTTATCATGAGCAAAAGCCAGCACCTCTCCAAAACTAAGTTGGGATCACAATAAGGAGGATCCACAGGCGCCTTGGAACCTTATCTATAAAGAAAACACTCGTCACACTAATAGGCAAGTGCCAGAAGCACCCACAGCAGCTATATGTCTTAGATTCTGATAAAAAGAGGTGGAGAGTTTTTACTTGGCATGGGGCAGGGTCTGATTAATGACTCCATGAAGAGGCAACTAAATGAAAGAGAAGATCACCAGAACAGCAACCAGCATTAAAGCAAAGAAACATGAGGAGAGAGATTCTGGCTGGCAGTGACTGAACTTTCAGGTCCTGACCACATTTAGTTATATTTTGGGTTCAAGTACAAGACTCCACATAATAGGCAAAAGATGAATCTTTAAACTACCTTTGTTTGAGGTATCAAAAGTCCATGAAACAAAGTCTATAAAGTCAAAAAATTAAATAAAGTCGCAGAAGCAAACTGAATATCAAAAACTAACACAATACAAAGTCTGACATCCAGAGATGGGCAGTAACGCATTACAAGTAACGCATTACTTTTTTAAAAGTAACGAGTAAAGTAAGGGATTACTATTGCAAAAACGGTAATTAGATTACCGTTACTTTCCCGTAGGAACGCTGCATTACTGCGTTACTAAAACCGTGATTTTTTGCGAGAATGTCTCACGACAGTGACGTAAGCGAGTGCGCCGTTAGTGACAACAGCTGTGTGCAGATCAACAATGGATCATATATCGATTGTGGGAGAGAGTATGAGCGTGCAGCGTTTAAAGCGTGGAAGTACTGACCTTACTTTGAGTTTGATTCCATAAAAAGTGACAAAAACATTAGTGTCCGCTGTGCGTGGGAAGAAAACTTCTTTTTACAGCGAGAAAAACCCCTAAACTTCCGAACAAGCACCGAGTGCGCAACGACGTAATGGGAAACTCACAGAGAAACTCGTGGATTCTTCAACTGACCGCGGCACACCTGCACCAGGGTAAACCTCCGCCTACCGCAGTCCTGCTTTACAGGTGAAAATAGAGCAACAGGACCGCTGAGTCTTTGACTTTATTTATGTTCTGCTGTGTTTTACTTGCATCTATTTGAAAGAGTGAGTGTAAACACAAAAATATTTTATGTGCTGGAATGTGTAGAAAATAGGTTTAAATGTTAAACTAATTTATTCAACTCAGAGAATGTTGCATATAATTAAATTTTTGCTTGATGCATAAAGTTAAAAGATTAAAACTAATAAAACAAGTTTTAAAAAGAGACTTTTCCATTTGATTACATTTTGTATGATGGATTATGCAGAAAAAGTAGAATTGGGCTGAAAGATCTATCGCTTTATCACCTCTTCAGGTTGTAAATCGTGTTTTTAAAAAGAACTAAGTAATTAATTACTTTTGAAAATAAGTAATCAGTAAAGTAAGGGGATTACTTTTTTGGGGAAGTAATCAGTAATTAGTTACTGATTACTTTTTTCAAGTAACTTGACCAACACTGCTGACATCAAAAGAGAGATAAAGACCCTCATCTTTGCTACAGCAAAATAAAAAAATAAAAAAATAATAAAAACTGAGCTTCTTTACTCTTTACTCTGGCAAAAGTTTGTCTTCTTTTTTCTTCTTCTCTGGGGTTTTAACAGCAACTGGCAAAATTTAAAGCATGAAAACAGCTAACAGAAAATCACGATACCACTTTTTTATGTCCGATACCGGTACCGATATCATAAATTTGGATATCGGCCGATACCGATATGAATCCGATATAGTGTGTTTTTTTTAATCAATAAAACTGTTTTGTTTTAAAATATCTTGCTGCTTTTTGTATAAGTTCATACTCAAGTTAAAAAAACCAAAACAAAAAAAACACTAAAGCTATTCTGTTATACCTGTATGCAAAAAATACACTGCACCCAAAATATTTCATAGTTCAGCAACGCTAATAATGCTAATAATGCTGATAATCTAATAAACTTAAACCTACTCCATCCTCCCTATTCTGGTATTTTAGTTTAAATCCCAACTCAAAACTCATCTCTTCAAATCTGCATATTCACTGTGAACCCACTGTTTGTTAATTTTATCTTGTGCTTTTGTTTTATTGTTCTTATTCTGCCATTGTTTTACTAAGTGTTTTATCTTATTGTAAAGTGTACTATACTATAGCTTACTAGGGTATATTAGACTTAACAGTTACTATATACAGTAAGGCAAGGCAAGTTTATTTGTATCGCACAATTCAACAACAAGGTGATTCAAAGTGCTTTACAGAGACATTAGAAACAAAAACAAATAAAAGCATGATTTAAAATTGATTAAAACAATCAAACTAACTAACTAATTAATTAACAAACAAACAAACAAACAAACAAACAAACAAACAAAACAGTGTATGAAATCAAAACAGATAAAATCAGAACAGTAGATAAAATCAGTAGTTAATGTAAGTTTTGAAATTTAAGCTTAAAAGTGTGGATTTGGTGCTTTATTCAAATGCAGCTGAGAACAGGTGAATCTTCAACCTGGAT
>NW_005188506.1:6331-8159 GCF_000239375.1 Pundamilia nyererei
GAAAGTTCTAAATAAACTCTTGCAGTACTGCAACACTGTGTGTGTCGAGTTCTGTTTGTCATGAGCTAAAAATCTCTGTAACATGTTTTGACACTCAGCTGCCAACACATGTTGAGTTTTTTTGATTTTCTTGTAAAAAGACAGTTTGGTGCTCTGAATCTTTTCAGTTTCTTTTTTGTTGTTAGCAGTGAAACAGAGATGATTGTTTTGGGGATTTGGGGTTTTACCAATTGTTTCCATGACCAAACTAAAGTCTGATTTTAACCACCTGAGTAATTTTTACATTTACATGTTGTATTTTATTGTTACAGATAACATCCCACTTTTGAAGGTACAGATGAAACTAAAAGAAGCAATGAAAAAGAAATATTCATCAGTCTATGAAAGCAATGGTGACAACACAAGTTCCCTGAACAGCATCTATACAGAGCTTCATACAACCACTGGAGAGAGGGAAAGTGTAGAAAATGTGTTCA
This sequence comes from Pundamilia nyererei, assembly GCF_000239375.1. Lineage (NCBI taxonomy): Eukaryota > Metazoa > Chordata > Actinopteri > Cichliformes > Cichlidae > Pundamilia > Pundamilia nyererei. The sequence continues at coordinate 6,808 of NW_005188506.1, forward strand.
GGCTACCAGAACAAAAAATGAAAAGCTGTCAATCATCAAAACAACAAATAATCAACCTAAACCATGTGTAGACACCTTTGCCGGGCCAAGACAGACTTCACAGTTGTGACAGGGTGTTGAAGGAAATGGAAAATATTTTTTTGTGCAGAAATTTATTCTCGACTGGGCCGAAGAGAAGGCAAACCAGGATGTTGACTTTGTTTTCAGCCTTCTGTCAAAGAGCTGAATTTGATTACAGGTGAGAAAAGCCTACACAAGCTCCTGACTTTATTTCACCCACACTGTCTGAACTCAAAGATTCAGTGGATTATACCAAAACCAAGATTGTTCTGATCCTGGACGGTCTGGATGAAAGCAGGTTTCAGCTGGACTTTGAAGGCATTAAGACTATAACATCTGTTAAGGAAGTAACACCTGTGAGTAATCTCCTACTAAACCTCATCTTCCTGAAGCAAACCTCTGGATTACTTCCTGTCCAGCGGCAGCCAATCAGACCTCTGCAGACTACGTTGACATGGTAACAGAGATGAGTGGGTTCAATGACTGGACAAACATCTCTCCGGGCGTTCATTTTGTTTTATCTGGGTAAATATACGGTGAGAAGAGTCATTGCTTTAAAAGGCACATTTAAATGGTGAATTGAAACCACTGAGCTTCCTTCATGATGAGCTAAACATAGAAAAATGAATGAGGTGACTTGCCGACAGACCTGCTCTCAGTAAATGCCCATTTTTGCCACTGATAGATTTTTTTTTTTTTACCTATACCACACTGGGACACTTCCACAGATTACCTGAAAGAGAAGCTGTGAGTTTGAGCATTTGCTGGTTTTTAATTTAGCTTGAGATTGAGCTACATTCAATGCACTAAGTAACGTGCATATGTTACTCAAGTTTACCATCTTCAGATAATGAAGGAAACTTGACCCATGTGTTCATTTGTGACGAGTTTTTCAATCCTGTAGTTGGACTGCCTGAAACCCACTTCTATGTCCATCCATGTAATTCAGCTAACTGCTGCAAAGACACAATAATCAAACATAAGCTCTACATACTTGGATTATGAGAACTAGCTAACACACGTCATCATTTTAAAAAGGCCACACCATAATGATAAAAAATAATTAAAATGGAAAGATTCACTCTTACTAAACCTGAAAATAAATAAAGTGATGTCACTGATGATTCCGGTGTGATTCCAGCTGGATTCTTTTTTCTGGCGTTTTGTTTAGTAAAAAAAAATCTCAAATTTTTCCTCCAGGACACAAAAACTAAACCTTTGATCTTGTTTTACAATCTGCAGGAACTCAAATTACGCTTTTCCATTATTAAATACTGCCTGAGCACATGAAC
>NW_005188506.1:10975-14375 GCF_000239375.1 Pundamilia nyererei
ATTCTATTCTATTCTATTCTATTCTATTCTATTCTATTCTAATGACCTCACCTTTCTGTGAACTTCACTGTTTACACTAACCACCCATATGAGCACGTGCTTCACACATGCACACATAAACAGAGTTTCACTCCAGCTCAGGTTTGAGCTTCTTTCAGTGGTTAATATGAATCCAGTTCATGTGTCATTTATCATTTAGATCAATCACTTCTTCATCAAATGTCCATAGCTTCCACTTTCTAACTGCAGCTCTAATTATCAACAAAAAGAAACATTTTGGTATTAAAGTCCACATTAAAATATGAAACGTAACCATAGCCTACACTTTAATATTTGTGATAAACTAAAGTTCTGTAAAATCAGCCAAAAATTCAGCGAGTTCAGATAATTTGTAATTTGTGTGTAGACCCCTGGCTCCATAGACATGTAGGCATTATGAAGCCGGGCTCCCCCTGAGCATCCTGGTGGCCATGTAGACACGATTCTGGCGTCTGTGCTTGCTGTTCACTTTGTTCGGACCCCTGTTCAACTGCTTCCTAAATCAAACATTTAATCAGCCAATCACAAGGCACAAAATCAGTGCATTTATTCTGCTGAAGTTCAAAGTGAGCATCGGAATGAGGAAGATAGATGACTGAAGTGATTTTAATGGGAATCTAGGGTCTGAAAAAGGACAAACTATCCCATGTGCAGCAGAGAAAACACCTTTGTTGATGTCAGAGGTCAAAGGAGAATGGGCAGACTGCTTCGAGCTTAACGGAAGGCGGTAGTAACTCAAATAACCACTTAATGTTGAACCTTCAATCAAATGTGCTACGGCAGCAGGAAACCATGTGTGCTGCTTCTCTCAAACTGCACAGTAGAGGTTCCCGCTACAACTTTGAGATGGTCAGAATTTGGTGTAAAGAAGATGAACGCATGGATCCATCCTGCTTTGTTTAACCGTCTCAGGCTATAGTAATGGTGTGGGGGATATTTCCACACGCTTTGCGTCCATGTCCATCCCTTTATGACCACAGCACTGCCATCTTCTGACGGCTATTTCCAGCAGGATAAAAAACCATGTCACAAAGCTCAAATTATCTCAAAGTGCTTTCTTGAACATGACAATGAGCTCGCTGTACCCAAACAGCTTCTACTGTCACCAGATTTAAATCCAGTAGAGTATTTACTGGAACGGGAGATTCACATCATGGATGTACCAGCAAGGTGTGCCTAATGAAGGGGCCAGCAACTGTAAATGTTTACATCTATGAGAAAAGTCCTCAGATTCTTAGATTTGAACAAGAACAAGATTAAATAAGCACCGAGATCTTTTCATTTGAACTATTTTAAGGAGATTTGCATCGTCAATAGGAACCAAACTGGCGTTTGAACAAAAAGTAACAAACTGGTTTTAATGTTTAAAAAAATCAAAGATCCATAAATCTTTATGATATTCCTAGTGTGTTTTTTCAATATGAAGACTTTTTACAAACTACCAAGATTACATCATCTTTGTAATCCAAGATTTTTGATTAGCCATGAGTCTCAGCAGTGACATTACCCGTTAACCCTTTGTCCACTGTGCGGCAGGATCTCTGAAAAGTTTAGACAGTAAAAAAACTGAACATGAAGAAGGAAATGTCAGTTAATGTGATCATGTGAGATAAGCAGAAATTACCGCGCTTTGAAAAGCCACAAAGCTCAAGCTGAAGGCCTCTTGTTGAAGACGTAAGTAATTTTAAAACTTTAAGAAGCTGATCTTAAAACTTGAAGGCAGTTTATTCTTGTTGGTGGATGTTAGGGGTGTGTTTTGTGTCTTTGTCATGTTGCTGTTCAGTTAACTAAAAAAAAAATGCTTAAAAAATATTTCCCACAAATACTTTGTCAGAGTCACACAGAGCACGTTGACACATGCAGTGTATTTCAGTTCAGCACGCGGTCAACCCTCAAGATATTTCAGTATGGAGCCAGAATAAGTCCTGCAACCCGAATACTCACCTCAAAAGCTCTAATTAAAATAAAATTTGTGCAGCTTAATGGGATGCTGTGTCTGACCTTCCATGCGTGTGCACACTTATGGCAGTTGTTGTATTATTTAGTCACGTTTTACTCCCCCAGATTACAGCCACAGGCCGTGTTGTACAGCTCAGTACACTGGCAGGGAAAGGAGAGAGGACATAATGGTAAATGCTATTAATATTTAATTACAGATGATCTTTTTCACTGTAAAAATTAAATATAAAAATATCATATAAACACATACTGCTGCAAACACTTTTTAGATATTTTCATTAACCAAAAACTAGTTTTACCTGTGGCTATAATTACTGTTTCGTACTTTGCCAAATTTCGTGCAACATTTGTGAACTTGCCAGCTGTAAATGTGCAGTTTCCAAAGCGAGTGTTCGCACAAAATATTTTATTCAAATTAAGTTTTCTTGTCAGTGAGTCATTGCCATAAAAATGAAGACCTCCTCTGACATTGTTTAAACTGTTTCGTTCTTTTAGAATAAAAGTGTGTTTAAGGTTGACTCCCTCTGAAATGCTGCTTCTCAAACCTTTTCCACCTCACTGGAAAATAAAAGCAACCATCACATCTCAAAACTGAAAATGAAGCAGTCTGAGCACATGTGCTGCTGCAGCCTCTGGGTCAGCCGTCATTCAATCTTGTTGAACAGTAACTCAGAAATTAAATACATTTTTATGGTGTGTTTTTTCCTTAAAGGAGGCAGGTCGGTGTCTTATTCCTCTTTCATTTTCTTGTTTCATTGATTCTAGAAGTTTTACCAGAAACTCAGCTGAGTCTGGCAGACAGTCTGGACAGTTTAGTAACAGACTGCTAAATTCTGTCCTCCAATTGGTTTTAAAACTGAATATTTAAGGAAATATAATCCTGGTGCCTTTAAAAAAAAAAGTTTTCTTTCTTGCTTCCTGGGTGGGGGCCCAACTGTGGGCCAGTGTAACCAGAATAATCTGACCCAGGTCAGACTCTAAAAACTTTCATCACAAGGAATTTCTCTGTGAAGAATTTAAAAAAATTATCAATAACTTTGAGAATTTTCTGTGTATTTCACCTTAAAAAAATCACCTTAGTTTTACTTCACGTTTCACATCGGGGTCCTCTTGCACTGGGCCCCACAGCTTCTTTCCCCTGCACGGTTTTATTTTTACTTCCTCTTTTCAGTTTTTTCTAAATTTAATAGTTTTGTTAATATTCTGCACAAAGTTTACTGTAAAACCATGTCCACCTAAAATCAGCCATTCTGCTGTGCGGCAATGATTTAAGGGTGTGCAAGAATGACAGAAAAGAGAAATTAGAAATAAAGAAAAAACGTTTGTGTTCAGACATGTTGAAATGAAGTGAAAAGAAAGGAAAGGAAATGAAAACAGGGCAAGTTTAAACAGAAACATAGAA
>NW_005188506.1:14997-17738 GCF_000239375.1 Pundamilia nyererei
AGCTAAATGCTTGTTTTGACACACATTTTGTTCATTTGACTTTTAAAATGTAATTTTAAAACTTAATGAGCAGTGCGTTCTCATTATCAACAAAATTATCTGTGCTTACCGCTGTTGAGGTTATTACTCGAGAAATAAATAAACATATTACACAGAACACCTTTCTTAGAAGTAATGCAGTAGTTTACTAAAAATTAGTTTGTTACATTATTCATTATGTTACTTTCCTGTTACTCTGAAATATGACCTGAAACAAATTCTCTCATAATTACTTTTTAACAATATAAACCTAAAGGCTTCAGCCCCACATCCATCGCTGGTCCTTATAGAGTACAGAAAACATCCTCCCCAGTGTTTCTGTGTTGACTGAATGCTTAACCTCAACAGCTAATAATGAACTCAGATGTTGGAAGTTTAACAGTGTACGATCTCTGATTGGCTTCCATGTGTGCAGAGTCTATAGCAGGTATCGAGCAAGTTGGTGACATTAATGAACTGCTAAAGGCTTATGGTGCTTAAGAAACGTGTTGGTCCAGTTTTCACTGAAAACAGAAAAAGAGGTCGAAGTTAAAGCAAGAACTGAATTATGAAGAACAGAGGAAAATGGTCTGCATCTAGTGAATTTATTCAGAAATGAATGAAAGTTATTTGACAAATTAAATTTTTGCAGAAAGCATCTAAACTCATTATGCAAAGAACATAGATGCACTTTTGATTTGTCATTAGTTTCAGTTTACTTCAGTTAATTCAGTCATGTTAGCTTATCGAGCTCCCAACCCAGTCCAGCCACAAAAGGCTCCAGTGAACACCTCACTAATGATGAGTCGGATAAAAGCTTGAAGGGAAAAAAAGATGCTTTTGAAAATATAAAATATGCTTAAATAACTCCTCCCTTGCCACTTGCACTTGCACAACTCCTGCTAGTTTCTGTTTCTTAATATAAAATTATAAATATAAACATTTTATAGCATCATGTAGGAATACGGCATTAAAAAAAACAATTTTCAGAAGAGAATAAGGCCAAAAACTATTATTTAAACATTTGATGGTCTCAATAACAAATGTAAGCTATGACCAGTGTATGACAATGCACTACTCCACTATACACTACTTTAGTGTTTACTGTAAAAAGTTGAAATCAGCTTAGAAGTAAATGATTCTAGGAAATAGCTTCATTTTCTAAAACATAATAAGCATCTACTAACCTTTTGTTGAATTAATGTTTTCTCCAGAAAATAATCCTTTTGTTGGTTCCACCAAACGTTTTTTTAAAAAAAAAGGAGTTTAAAAGAAATCTCTGTTGTTATTGGTCAGTTTTTCCCGCGTTGGATCACTGCTGCAAAATAATTTACAGTACAGACAAATTACAGCAGTGATGTACACTCTGCCACAATCCTTTGCTTTGTGCAGTAAAATAATGTAAAAACATTTTAGAGTATCTTATACATACATGTTCCTGTAAAAATACTGTTAAATTTACTAAAACCGTTTACAGTGTACTATGGCCGAGTATTAAGGCCCCAAAAGAAGAAAAAAAGAGAATAAAGTCAAAATTTCGAGATTAAAGTTGTTTCAAGACAAACTGCTATGCCCTCCACAACATGCCGTGTCTAGATGAATTAGTGAAACATCCTATCATGTCTGTGATGCAACAAACATCCTCTTTATTGCCTGAGGTTTTAACCATCCTCATTATGGATAAACCTGCATCTGTCCATTACCAGACTTTTCATTTTGTTCAACTCCACTCTTTCAAGATGCAGCTGTCTGCACCAGTTTTTCGTTTCAGTGTCTTTAACCTGATCAACAAATAATATGTGTTAAAAGAGAAATCTTTTTTTTCTTTGTTACAAAATCTGATATGAAGTAAGTTTTCACTAATTCATTTAAACAAGGTACTTTGTAGACAGATAAGCAGCTTTGGCAGTTTGTCCTGAAACAACAAATAAAATTTCAGCTTCTTTTTCGAAAAGATCAAAAATATATATTTTTAATGTGGCTCTAACACTCCAGTCCAATCAGCAACAGCCCTGATAGACAAAAAAAAGGTGCATAAAAGAGAAACGAAAGTGAAACTCAAACAAATGCAACAACAACAAAACCCTACACACACACACTCTCTCTCTGTCTCTCTCACACTCACACACGCACACGCACACGCTCACACACAGAGCTGTAGTGCAGCAGCGAGTCTCATTGTCAGGAGAACCTTGAGAAACTTACGAATACTTGATTGACTTATAAGAAAGAAGACAACTCTTAGTAAGTCACCGCCTATCTTCCTGCTTTATGTCGACTTTTGTCGGGCAGAGCGATGCGTGTGTTTTTTTAATCAGCCGACATCTTGTTTTACTGCAGTAACTGCGCACATAAGAAGGATCATCGCAGCAGCAGATTTCACAGTTTACGGCGACTCAGTATGAACGAACTCAAACTCTGCCATCCATTATTTTTATAATTCACTATTTAGGAGCGATCGAGGGTGCTGCGTGTGTTTATCCATATGTCCACGTTTAACCCTGTAAACACTCCAGTAACGTTATAAAACCGAGTCAAATTCGCATTGTTATTCTTTTACTTCCATTTTCCATTGACTTGCCTCATAGTATGATTGAAATAGATACTCTAACTTGTTTTTTTAATACCTGCTTCACCTTCACGCTGTCATTGATCATCCGTGTAAACAAAAGACCGTTAAAGAGGCCCTGCACTGTCGCACCAATCTTAAATCTTACCTGACA
>NW_005188506.1:19237-20902 GCF_000239375.1 Pundamilia nyererei
AAACCCATCTGAATAAGTAAACGTTTGATCCTCTTAAAAACAGCACCTATATAGGCTGTGTTCATCTTCTTTAGGAGTCACATAAAGCTCCCAGCATGCTCCTTTTTTACAACAATCCTCTGCGTGTCATTCTTCACTACATCCATGGTCATGAGGTCTTCCTCTTTTCCTCCTGCCTGGCAGCTCTCTGTTAGAGTCCTCTGTCAAGTAATTCCACCATTCTCTCTCTGCACATGTCCAAACAATCTCAGCCTTACCTCTAACTTTGTCTCCAAACCTGAGCTGTCCCTCTGATGTACGCATGTCTGATATTGTCCATTCTGCTTACTCCCTATGAAAATATGACCATTTTCAACTCGGCCTCCTGTTTCTTTTTCAGTCACCGACTCTAAACCATACACTGTAACAGTTCTTACTGCCATCTGCTATTTTCGTGATTGCACCTTGGTGATAAATAGTCTCTGATTCTGATCTTCTAAACCTTCCCTTTAACTGCTACCCTTCTTTCACAAATTACCCATGACACTCATCTCCACCTGCTCCACCGTGCCTGCACTTTATGCTTCAGATCTGCTGTGCACTGCCTATTGCTTTGGATGGTTGACCTCAGGTATTTAAACTTTCACTTTCACTATATCTGCATGTTTACCCTCCCACATGTCTTCCTCTCTTTCTCACCTGTTCTATCTTGTTTCTACTGACTTTCATTCCTCGTCTCATTCCTCTTCTCTCCAGGTATGCTAATTGTAATATATGATTGCACTGATTGCCGATCACGCTTCAACTGAGTCGTCCTCGGTCAGAAGGAATGGTACTCCACATTGATGTAGTTCAAATAAGTTTAATGAAGGAGAAGGCAGATGGCATAAACAGGATTGGTAGGGATGTGATTGAATTACAATATATTTACATGCAGGTAAATGGGGTTTGAGTGTGTGTGTGTGTGTGTGGTCATCTGTAAACAGAAAGAATTAATTTGTGTATTAACCACTATGTAAAACACTATACTGCTTATACAATACTGTGGGTTTTCAGCGTAATGTTATACCATCTGTAATATAACAACATGGCCACTAGATGGCACCCTAAGACCATAAATGAATTTTCTGCCCGTGTGTGTGTAGATATATATATATATATGTATATATCTGTTGGCAAACCTCTACAGGTTACAACTACTCAGGCAATAACCATAAAGATAGTTACATAGTTACATCCACTCACAGCTACAATAGTAAGTCATATATGAAAAGTAATATGGGCTAAAACCAAGGCTGCCTGTAGTAGCCCAAAGCCGCATCTTAGCGATAGTAATGGGACTAGCTTCTTACTTAGCAAATAACACAGATAAAGTTAAACAAACATCATTCTTATCTTACAATACTCACGTGGTAACCACGCACACAGTTTTAACTCACAAAGGAATGCAAGTAAATACGTTAGACCTCCGACACACCTCTCAGCACCGCACTGAACATGTTCCCATCCGAAGTATAATACTGAGGAGTAGACTTTTAGCACTAATAGTCAGAGGATTAGCGTACCTCCACCTCTCCTGGTTCTTTCCCACTTCTTCCCTACTCCCTACTCTCACTACAGATCACAAAGTTGTGTATGAGCATCATAGTGATGGTAAATTTGATTCTTTTTACTGAATCGAGTTTT
>NW_005188506.1:20922-22076 GCF_000239375.1 Pundamilia nyererei
TATATCTGTTAGCAAACAGGATCTCTGCAGGTTACAACTACTCAGGCAATAACCATAAAGATAGTTACATCCACTCACAGCTACAATAGTAAGTCATATATGAAATGGAATATGGGCTAAAACCAAGGCTGCCTGTAGTAGCCCAAAGCCGCATCGTAGCGATAGCAATGGGACTAGCTACTTAGCAAATAACACAGATAAAGTCAAACCTCGCACACAGTTTTACCTCACAAAGGAATGCAAGTAAATACGTTACACCTCCGACACACCACTCAGCACCGCACTGAACATGTTCCCATCCAAAGTATAATACTGAGGAGTAGACTTTTAGCACTCAAGTCAGAGGATTAGCATACCTCCACCTCTGCTGGTTCCTTCCCAGGTGTTCCCTACTCTCACTACAGATCACAAAGTTGTGTATGAGCGTCATAGTGATGGTAAATTTGATTCTTTTTACTGAATCGAGTTTTAATGAGTCACTCACCAAATTGAATCGAATTTTTGCGTCATTTGAGTCACTTAGTTGCCCAGAGAGTGAAAAAAAATATACATTTTCACTCAAACCTAATTTGTTTCTCTTTTCATGGAGGAAAAACAAGGGAAAAAATTCTAAAGGGAACATTTATTTTATTTATTTTTATTTTATTTTATTAGTATTTTCTTCAAATGTGTCAAATATATATTTTCTCATGTAAATGTCCACTGAGCTGTGAGCCAGGGGGCGGAAATGCGCCTTAACATTAGTTGCCAACCAAGAAGAAGAAGCTATGAGCCAGGAGGGAGGGGGTGAGTGAGTCCTGAGTGATTCGCTCATGCTACGATTCAGATTTTGATTCCTTGAAAAAGTTATAATCATTGCACCTTAAGAAGCATAATACAAAACTGGATTAGATTTCAGAGCACTCACAGCCACTTTGGTGGAGTAATGCTTAATGCTTCATTAAATTTAGCCTAACAATAGTGTATCTGATGCAAAAATAAATCTTCAAGGGCCCCAATGAGACAATGTGCTCTTCAACTGTCGGTGTTGTTAAGTGCAGCTGTTCAGCACGTTTTAGCTGCATGGGATTTTACCAGGAAAACCCTTTGCTTTCATACAGAAACATTACACTAAATCTAGTTTGCTCGTGAACACAAAGGCAGGCTTTTTGGAA
>NW_005188507.1:0-3443 GCF_000239375.1 Pundamilia nyererei
GAGGTTAAAATCTTTAGAACAATGCACTTATCACATACAGAGCCTCAGACAGTCTGATACAGCTTTTTAACACTATGTGTGTGCATGTGTGTTTGCAGACTCTCTGATGCTGGGGACAGAGGTCGACCTGCAGCAGGTGGAGAACACTGTGTTTGCCATAGAGACTGTGTTCAAGGCATGGCTTCAAGAACAGGGTGGAGACAGAGAGCACCTTCACCTCTTGCTACCAAGCCCCATGGATAACCTCATTCCAGGTTAAAATCTACAGCCACACACAGGACTTGAACACACTGATGTTTTAGGAAGTCAGAAATGCATTACAGTTTATGACTTTAACAAATACATGAAAGAAAGAAAGGTTTTTAATGCACATAAATACAGCCACATGACAAATACAGTTTTCACATGACTCTGTGTAGTCGTGAAAAAGTACAAATTTACAGCTTCCATAGAAATTAAGAGGGTAAGTTGCAGCCAGATGCTGCTAATCAAATGCACTTCATTACCTGATCATAAGCAAGTGTGAGCATCTCATTAGGAGCAGAGGTTTTGGCAGAAGAAGCAATTGTTTCTTCTGTTGAAAACCCTTCCCAGTAGTAGATATCCCAGCATCTCCAAAGTGCTCAGAAGAACTCAGACTCTACAGACCTCAGTTAGTGTGTTAAATGTTAAAGTTCATGGCAGTACAATTAGAGAAAGCCTAAAAAACTGGGTTGCCTGGAGAAAGCCTCTTCTTTCTAAAAAGAACATGGCAGCATGGCTTAGGTTTGTAAAGCTACATCTGAACAGTGTGACTCTTGGAACAGTGTCCTTTGGACAAATGAGACTAAAGTTGAGAAGTCTGGGCACCTTATAGTTACTGGGTTGACCACGAACTCCTCTGAATACAGAAGTATTCTAGAGTCCGATATGATCTACAGCAGAATAGCTGAAAAAGACAAGATTTAAAGTTTTTAAAGGCCTCAACCCGACCCGAGAGCAGTTTAGAAACAAATATCCATAAACCTCAATGAACTGAAGCAACATTATAAAGAAGAGTTGGCCATTCATCAACAAACACCCTAGACTGGTCACCAGTCTGTCACACAGAGACAAACCATTTGGACTCACTTTCTCACCTATGGGGAACTTAGAATTTCTACAGTTCTAAGTTCTACATAACTACTGAATCATGGCGTGTACTTTGTTTTTAACATGACTGCATGTTTCTGTTGCATGTGCAGTGTGCGTGAAGTGTGACATGCAGGAGCGCATGATAAGCCCGGCGCTCATCCCGCTGACCCCGAACCTGGGAGTGAAGACTGAGAGCATTCGGGACTTCCTGCCTGGCCCTAAGGGCTTGGCCAATCAAAGCCCAGCACCGCAGACACTGAAAGTGATCAAGTAAGCGTGGGCATCGATGCTGAGGGCCTTCGAACTATAAGCACAAATAAAAGTTTTTAGGATCAGCTCACAATCACTTTGTTAGGAGAAAGGAAGACTTGTGTGTGCAAGATCCAATAACACGCGTTCTCTGAATGCACAGCTCCTTTGTTTGACTTGGGAGCATCTGAGTGCACTTTGTTCTGCTGGAGTTACTGCTCCGAGGCTGTAAAAGCAATATGAGCACAAAGTTCAGTCGCTTTTGTAAGGAATTTTGTTGGCCTCGTAAATGTACAATCAGCATGATGGACGAGGAAACCAGAAGATAAAATATATTCCAGAGGACAGGAAAATGCTCATCGTAAAAGTCTGACAAATGAATAAAATCTTTCATACCAATCACAAAACAAATATGGAGAGTTTTACAAGCTTGTAGGTCAAAAATAGCCTCTGTGGACAGTGTCATACAAGAAATGAGCTACATTTGCTTCCTACAAAACAAACTCGTCATGTTATTTTAAACCTCACAGGGATTGTGGACACATGAACTGAATGTAGCGCAGTACATTTTCACTTTCTTCTCTTTCCTACCTGTCAGTAGAGGAATGTGTACGTGCCATTTTTTTCTCACAAACTCATGCAGTGCACTGAAGATTGTCTCATGGGCCAGCGCAAGGCCAGTTGCAGACACACTGGTGGTCCTGTGCTGGCCCATGTGTGGGCCACCTCTGACAATCCTGATCTGGACCACCAAAGGGCCGTCACTCTTTCCGGTATGTGATCCATGTGTAAGTTGTGTGCAGCCACGGGCCAGTTGCAGACACACTGCTGGCCCTGTGCTGGCCCATATGTCAGCCTAATGTGTACCTTAACCCTTTAGAGCCGATCAGAGCGGGCACGCTCTGTTTGGCATAACTATTTTTAAATCCTGGTAGCTCTGCAACCACGTGAGCTAGCGCAAAAAAATTTTTTGCATATGAAACCGGAGGAGTTGTACTTACATCTTATGCCATCAGCTTGTCCTAGGTCACGGTTTCCTTCCACATAAAGCTTTGCAAAAACTGCATAAAAAGCGCTTGCAGCAACAAAAACATAATATTCCAGGAACACGTTTTGCCGATCCGATCAGCTGTTCATAACACTTTGGACTGGACTGGAGAAGCCAGGGATCAAACTACTAACCTTCCGATCAGTAGGTGACCTGCTCTACCTCCCGAGCTACAGCCACCCACTGGCAAAGATGAGTAAACCGTCACTAGGTTTTGGATAAAGTGTACACTCACAAACCTGTCAAACCTTATTTTGAAACGTTGGCTAGTATAGAAGTATTGCAACATGGCATTTGGTTCTTCTAATTAAAATAGGAAAATAGGAACATAAATAGTGCAATCATTGCCAGACCTGGCCCACATCTGGATTGACATACACCCTGCTGTGACACCAGTTAGTCAGAAGTGCCAGCTTGTTGCCAAGTCTGGCCCAGACTTGTTTTCTATGAGCCTGGGCCACATAAACCAAACCACAATCGAGCCAGATATGGCACACAGACACACATACACATTGCCATCTATGCCGGGCCTGGCCCATATTTGGATGACATACGTCTTATCATGCCAAAAGTCAACAAGCAGTGCCGGCTTGATACCAGATCCGGGCCAGACCTGCCTGCTGTGTGGGGTGGTAATGTTTTCATGCAGTTGAGGTAATGCTGAATTTATTTCCAACTCGGTGAACAGCTGATGTAATTTTTCCCTAAATGCGCACACGCATGCTACACACACGCTAACGATAGAAAGCAGGCGCTGAGGTAGAAACTTGATTTGCATTTGTTTTACATTTTCAGGACCTACAGTAGGAAGTAATGTGCGTTTGTGTGAACGAATGGGCATTCGTTTTGCATACCAGACGGTTGGAAAATTGTGCTGTTTATGTACTTGAGTTAGAAAATGGGTCACACTGCAAACGCACCTCAGCAGGGATGATGTCATTCTCTCTGCTCATGATGTTTTCCATATATTTGCATACTTACAGTTTTCTGCTGGAGCTCATTTCAGAAATGAAAAGGATTTCATTGTTTTTTC
>NW_005188507.1:3637-6278 GCF_000239375.1 Pundamilia nyererei
GTGTGTGTGTGTGTGTGTGTGTCTTTCAGAGTTCTGCGTGCAGACGGAGTGTGTGAGAGTGTGTTGTACGGCCTTCCGCTGGTGATCCGCCCAACCACCTGCTGGCAGCTGGACTGGGATGAAATGGAGAACAACCAGAACTTGTTCCATGCCCTCTGCCACACACTCAGGGTGTAGTTTCTGTTTTTTCATCTTGTGACAATTGTCTTTATTAAGAGAAACTGACATTTTATGGCCGCATGTGATGCAGAAGTAAAACCCATTTGACCAGTCTACATGAAAGAATTTGCATAATGCAAATCTGGTTCCCGTTTTAGCGAATGTGGGAACGTGGGAGTCATGGTAAAATAGAGCAATCATATTCATGTTTGTGCTTTTGTTTGACGGTTGTGATTCTCAACTCATACAAACCAACACCAAAAACACTGGAAAGTTGTGCGAATTCAAGTGCAAAGGTCACATTTTCTGAAAATGCGATTTCTTGAATGTGATAACTTGATTGATTGATCATACTTTATTCATCCTGAGGGAAATTGGGTTAAGGCTGCCAGCCGTGCCAGCGCCGTCTTACTTAAGAACGAGGTGACAGAGGACTTTCAAATTGATAGCTCAGGTGGATCTACTTAAAAATCTCAGACATGTTAGAGGTCAGAGGTCAACTTTTCTGAAAATCATCTAGAATTTTTAATTGTTACCAAAGGTGCATCTAGGGTTAGAGGTGGCGGGTATTTTAAACTGTCTGCGAGCTGCAGAGACCGGTTGCTTCACATTCGAGAGAGGAATGTTGTCCCGTTCTTGTCTGATAAAGGATTCTAGCTACTCAGCAGTCCCACGTCTTCTTGTTGTATTTTCATTTCATGTTTTCAACTGGTGAAAGGTCTGGACTGGTGGCAAGGCAGTTCAGCACCCAGACTCTTCTGCTGCGAAGCCATGCTGTTGGATTAGCTGCAGCATGTGATTTAACATTGGCTGAAAATATGACTGAAATATGCAAGACTTTTTAAAATGATAATGATGATAACAAGCTGTCAGGTCTCTGCTCTTTAGTCTGGATGATGTAGCTTTTTTTCCCCAAAGGAATTTCACAATAAATTCATCTGACCACACAACAGTTGTCCATTTTAGCTTTAACCCAGAGAAGAGGTTTCTGGATCATGTTCACATACTGCGCAACTTCTTCTCTGCATGATAAAGACAGGAAGGGAATTTGTGGACGACTCAGTGAACTTCCTGGAAGTGTCCCTAAGCCCATGTAGTCAAACATAATCATAAAGAGCTGGTACCAGTATGTCCTAATGCATAAAAGCTCAGAAATGAAACTGTGTACTTTATATTTACATGATTCTGAGTATCTGTAAATAAGAGCCACATTGAGCCTTTTTCTGTATTTGGATTCCAACTTTACCTCAGATATAATGGCTTATATCCCTCAACTTTAATACTTCTTTGGTTCCCTATATTAATGTAACTGGTGCTAATACACTACTGAAGTTAATTTATCTGCTTCTGCTTCTGTTTTTAACACAGTGCTGCCCGAGAGCCCAAAGATCACAGGCATACAATGTGGATTTTCAGCCTTGTCACTTGCACACAGAGATTTCTCCAGATTCTCCGAATCATTTGATGATATAATGTACTGTATATTATTGATGAGATGTTCAAAGACTTCCCAATTTTAATGCTGAGGCATGTTATTCTGAAAGCAATCCCCGCTTTGTAGATGCAGTTTTTTTGCAGAAAGGCGAACGTTTGCCCATCTTTGCATCTAAGAAACTCGGGCTCTCTAAGGTGCTCTTTCTCTGTTTCCAGTTAATATAAATAGTTCCAAAATGTTCCTCCAGCTGTTTTTCAGTAACACTTTTCCAGTCTTTTTGTTGCCCCATTTTTGAGATGTGTTGCTGCCATTAAATTCAAATGTTCTCTGTTGTTTTTTTCATGAAATAGTCAAACGTCCCAGTTTGAACATTTGATGTGTTTAAGATATGTTTACATTTTACACAGCATCCCAATGTTTCTGCAGTAATAACATAGCATAAAATTGTTCGGACCATTTGATCGTCTTTTCATTTTAGCTTGTCAGCCTTGCAAGATTCTGCATATCCCTCCGCGGTTCGAAAAGTTTTTGATTTCTCTCTTTCAGAGTCGTGACCTGTTCCTGCTGCTGCAGGTGGAGCCGGCTCAGAAGTCTGCAGCTGGAGCCTCAGGTCCATGTGTGTATTTGTGTTTATGTTTATATGTGAGAGAGATGACTGTTTATCAAGTTCATTCGTGAACAATCATAGTATGTGTCCAACACAGGTGTGTATTCCCACTACATCCTCCAGCCATCTTCATCTCTGTCCCTGCTGCTGAAGCCTGTGGTCTCCAGAGAGTTGCTGCTGCCGTGCTCACAGCTGGTCTCGGCTCAGGACCCTGCACATCACGCCATGCAGACTATACAGGTTAGATGAGCTCCGGTTGCTCTAAACAATTTAGAGAAGTAAATAGAGACACTGAGAACCTCAAAGCAGAAGTTGATGATTCAACTTCAGTAATCTATCAGCACTGGTTACCTTTACATTAATACAAGGCAAGCTGTGAGCCAAGTTAGACAGACATCCTCACATCTGAATCTACAATACTTTGGCATACAGAGGTGTTC
>NW_005188507.1:7478-21423 GCF_000239375.1 Pundamilia nyererei
TCTGTCTCTGTCAGAGCTGTCTCACTCAGCTGGATGAGGAGTTTGTTTTAAACCCTCTCACCCTGAGCAGTAACCTCTACCAGCACCTCAGGAGCCGAGGCCTGCTCTCCCAGCCACGATACCCATACAGGTCAGCAACACGGGAGGATCATGATGAGTCTGTGATGATATTTATAGAGATGATCAAAGTTCTAATTTAAAGAATGACGTGATCAGTGCCGTTAGTGAAGATGTAGCTAAATGAAGGTGATCGTAACCACAAGCTGTTGCCAATGATAAAGAAGCTTATTAAGAAGATTATGTTCAGGTTACAGATATATGTTAAGGAGATGATACTGAGGAGCTAAGCTGTTTGTGTTCCCAGGATTCAGCCACCACAGGAGGGCCCTAAAAGCACAGGCAGCAGACAGCCACGGCAGGTAAACACAGCAGCTTTATGACAGTCTGAAGGTCACTCTGCGATGCTTATATATAACATGGGGGAAGTTTATGGTTCAAGAGCCATTTGACCGCATTCTGATTAACCACATTAAACATCTTTCTATGGAGCGTGTGCTTTAGTAATGCCCTTCAGCCTCACGTCCTCATTTGATCACTAGATGGCAGCACTCGCTGCAGTCAGACACAAACAAGCCTTCTGGACAAAAACGTGAAAATAAACATGAGAATGAAAAATGTGAAGTAAAGCAACATAATCCAATAAAACAACCACATTGTTGTTTGGAGGCAGCGGTTGAGGACGAGCAGATGTCCGAGTTAAAGCAAACAGATAAAGGTGTTGTGTGAGCGTGCCCTCTGGAGGCAGTTTAGATAATCAGGCATTATTGGTGCACTCGGTTGAGCTGGAACTAGTTTTAACTGCTCACTTTGTAGCCAGGTAGTCGTAAACTAGAGGTCAGCCAGTCTCAAACACTCTGAGGGTATTGTTTTTGTAAACTGTTGTGTGATGTCAGCAGTTTTGTTTGAATGGGAGCATCTGAGAGATGTATGAAAGCTGTCAGATAATGTGAGATAAAGTAAAAACAATCACAGGTTTTTAAAGGAGGCCACAAAGTGAACTTGTGGTTAATGTTTAATGGTGCTTTGTGTTTTATAATCTTATCATGTCCTGGAAAGAAACTAGAAACTAAAAGTGCCAGATAAAAGTTTGCGAAATAAACATTTAAGCAGCTTCAGTGCCTAAAGTATCACAAGAATCATTTGTGATGCATATGAAGTCAGAAGTTTAAGTAAAAACCTAAAAGTAAAATTTTATTTCAGGAAGTGGTTAAGTTACCTCATTGAGTCTGAGGATTACTGCGTTTCTGATGTGAAACAACGATAGTGTAGTGAATCATTCTTCAGTTTTATTTTAGAGTTTTCAAAGTGAGTCATAAACTCTGATTAAACGAGCACACAGTCTGTGCTGTGGTGCTTTCTGATACTCTACGATGTTGTCAAAGATAGCACTTTTGAGATGAAGTGGTTTTATATCACAAGGGCTTCTTCTAAAAGGTTCAGACTTTCCAGAAGATCATTCGACTCGAGGTTTGTCTGGTGTTTTGAATGTATCGCTGCTGTGGTGGCATCCTATTGGTTTATTTTACTGTAATTCCAGACCAATATTCAGTGCTTCGGAGTATATTCCGAGTATTTTCTAGTAGAGTGTAGTATTTCCTGTGGATTTCACAGGCAGTGTATCGCTCGTGAACTTTCACCCTAATGTTTTTTTATGTATTCCCATCAACTGAGGCCTGCTGTGTCCTGAGGGTGTATAGCTGTTGGCAGGGTGACTCATCGGGGCTGATAAGGCTGCTCACATGCAAATAGTTCACTTCAGTGGGAAAACGCAAGGAAAGTGTTTGTTCGCTCTGTTCTGTGGCGAGCTCTCGCTCCAGCTGACCTCAGACTTAAAGTCCAAACATAATGTTCCTTTTTGCTGCGTTCACATGTCCTTCCTCCCAACTCCTTCACATCCTCCTCTTCCACTCTTTCATCTCCCGTTTTCTACAAGAAAGTGATCTTGAGTTTGAAATTCAGAATGTGTGTGTGTGTGTGTGTGTGTCGCCTCCATTCAGCTACAAAACTACAGTCGCCAACTGGGAATGAACAAGGTCAGGGCCACCGTTGCTCCGCTACCCTCCTCCTCCGCCGCCTCCTCTTCCTCCTCGCTGGGACCTCCTCCCAGCAAGGCCTCCCGCCCAGCTCTGAACTTCCTCAGCAGCAGCAGCAGTGGCAGCAGTCGGGCCCCTACCCGGCAAGAGGGAAACGATGATGATGATGATGATAACTCTGTGCTAATACAGTAAGAGTGCTGCAGGGTTAGTAGCAGAAAGTGAGGAAAAGTCCATTGTTGCACACTTCAAAGGGGTTCCAGTGGAATTAGCGCACCTGCAAATATATAGGCCCTCACACACACACACACACACACACACATATTTGGCTAATTGGTCTCCACTGTAAAGCTGGTGAGCAATCAGGCAGCTCATAAAGGCTTTAAAGAAAGGAAGAGACAAGCTAATTTGCACGTAAATGCACACAGGAGGCCGTGCAACACGCTGCGAGCACACTTACTCTGCACTGCACTCTGGGTGGTTCTTCTGACACTTTCTTTCATCTCTATTTATTCTCACCGCTCGCTCGAACAATATTAGTTAGATCTGAATTTAACAAGCCTCCGTCGCTGCATTTGCAAGCATGTGCGTGTATGTGTGCGAGCGTGAATGTGAGAAAGGAAAGTTTCAGCTCGCTGCCATGTGCAGATTGCTGAGTTAGCAAAACGTCAAAATCACACACCGTAAACAATGAAAAAGAAAAAAGCAGGATAAAAGATGAAAAGAAGGGAAGCGGCAGGACAATGAAAGCCTTAAACAGTCACCCAAAAAAAAATGGGGGGAAGTAATAAGAAGTTGCAAAAAAAAAAAGAACAAACGTGGGTGGTGTGTGGGAGATCAGAGGAAGATTAAAAGCTGATGGATGTATAAAAAGCAGTGTCTGTGCGCTACAGCACGCACGCTGGCACGCACAGCTTTAAGTCAAAAGGAAACTAGCTACAAAACTACAATTGATGCATAATAAACGAGACGTGCTGCATAAAGACTTATAGCGCGCACACATGCACATTCCATCTTGAGCTCCCGTTCGAACACAGCTTCACTGTTTCAGCGAGCCAGAGACAGAGAGGCCTCTCTGCTCGCCTTTACCCCCGCCGCCAGCTCTCTCTCAGAGGGTTTAAAGGCAGCGTGAGGGGGAGGAGGGTGGATGGAAGAAAACTGATAAAATCTCCAGTGTGTTCTGTGAAAACGTGAATATGACAACTTTGCATTGGAAAAAAACACTCCGTTGTGTCTGCGAGTGAGTGAGTGTGTGTGTGTGTGTGTGTGTGTGTGTGTGTGTGTGTGTGTGTGTGAGGCGATTTGAAGTTATTACATCACTGCTGGTTTGTGCACAGTTTTATATTTACACCCCGACAGTGATTCACATTCACACATTAGTTACGTTTGTCCGTCGTCACTGTTATGAATTCCTTTCCCGTGAATGAGCCTTGTCACACACAGGTTTAATGAGTCTCCCGCCATTCCACCCCCTTACTGAACCTTATAACATTTGGCACATCCCAGTGGCCAGTGACTTCATGACGTTGTGATGTCACACTACTTCCGCATTCACGACGACAACGATGCTTTTGTCTCTGAGAAGAATTCACCCGGACCTTCAAAACTAGCCACTAACATTTTCCCCACTTCCCCCCCTCTCTCTCTCTCTCTCCCCCGTCGCTTCTTCACTCTCGCTCTTCACTTTCTTTTTGATTCTCACGAGCGCTGGAGAGCTGAGTCAACTGGTGTGAATTTCATAAATTTGTTCAGATGCAACGACAGCAGTCCCTCTGTCCCCGGAGAGGTCAGAAGGCTAGAGCCGGAGCTCTTCTGCGTGACCTGCACACTGTTAGACACACTCCTCATTAAATGTCACAACTGTTACAGATAAATGTGATATTACCAGAAACTGACAAAAGTTCAATTGTTTTTGAAATTGCAGGAAGTTTAACAGTGTCCCGCTTGTCAGGTGACTTTTTCGATTTTTCGCTCTAAAGCAAAAGGTCTTCTCTGAAAAATGTTTTGCATTTCTCGTTGTTCTTTTTTTCCTCATCTCACAGTGTTAATTCAATCGTGTTCCTGTTCAGCTTTCTTTCATATATATGAGGTGTATATATATATATATATATACACACACATGTATAAACCTGTATCTGATCTGTTCATCTGCTGTGGAATAATAAAATGCCAGTTTGTGGGCGGATGATTGCGGTAACATTTCTGTAGCATAAGGTGCTGATAGTAGAAGAAGGGCACCTAACCGCCTTTAACCTTTTACCTCCCACAGGTTTCCCTGCACATTAATAACATTATTGAGTTTCCCAAGGATGAGAGCAGAATGAAAAGGCGTATAAATATGAAACTGTTGCATTTATTATTATTTAATGATTGATCATCTTTGTCATCTTCATCATTATCGCTTAAAAAACTCCACCACACAATTAAGTGCATCCAGTGTGTAACTAAAACCCTAAAAACGCTTTTCGTTTTAAGCCATTCACCTATTGAAATTAACCTTTTTAAAAGTGCAGTATGCACCTTATCCTTACTCATGAGCTCTGGGTCTTAACTGGTGCTACTTTTGTTTTGTCATCGATATTTCTTTAATTTCTGTGGTATGTGACAAAGGAAGCAGCTGGGGTTTTTGTCTACTATCACCAGACAGCACTAGTAGGTGAGGACAGGACATTGAAAATAGTGTGCTAAGCAATAAACCAATCCTGCCCAAATCCTGCTCTCAAGTGGTCTGTTGTCAGGAGCTTTACCCATCGTTACATATAATGTTTCTTTCACCACCTTTTCTCCAACACAAAACACACAGTGGAATGTAACCTGACACGCTCCTCGACGTGTCCAAAAAGGAGGGGGGGGATAGAGGTAGAATATTATATATATAACATATACCTTAGGTGAATGTGCAGTAGTAGCATCTATGCTGTAGTAGCAGTAGCATGTGGTGATAGTGGGAAGGAAAAACTCCTTTTTAAAAGGAAAAACCTCCAGCAGAACCAGGCTCAAGGAGGGGCCGCCATGACCAGGTGGAGGTAAAGGAGACAGGTGAAAACTAAATGCTGAGTGGTGTATAAACAGGTGCGTGAAGAAGAAATACTAATGGGTGCGTCATGGGAAGCAGCCTAGGCCTATTGCAGTGTACCTAAGGGAGGATACAGTATCACCTAATGTTGTATGGTGATATGGTACTGTGAGGTCTTTAGGATAAGATCTGGCCTGATTGTTCAAGACCTTGTAAAACACTTTTAGCTACAAACTAGCATTACATGTGGTTAGTTACTGGAGTTAACTGGTTAGCATATTTATTTCAACACACACACAAACGTCTTTAGACCTAAGCTGTTGACGCTCCACACAAAGAATGAACTTTGGTCTGCAGAGAATATTTGTTGGGTTTGGTGGTTAATTCCCACATTCTGTTATTTTCTTCAGACTAATAATCATACACGCTGACATCTCTCACAGTCTGTTACTGTTAACAGAAAAGATAGTGATTATATAGGAACCGACAAACATTCAGCAAGGGTGCTTCACAGTAAAACTTCTCTATTTGTTACCGAGCACGAAGTGATATTTTGAGAAGCGATGGTGTGTGCAAGTCTCTGTGTTGCTTTTGTAAGCTTAATTTACTTTATTTATTTGTTTGTTTTTTTAAGCGTAGGAAGCTACTTTCTGCCACTGTTATTTTTAGTAGTGTCTATTTAACCTTTTTGGTAACGCTTATTGCTCAAGAACAGACTAAATCATTGTTTTTAGCAAGATGAATATAGACAAGATTAAATTCTCCAGAAGTATTGGTTAAAGTTATAAAATAAAATAAAATATTAACTTTTATTTGTTTTCACGTCAAAGCTGCACCATCAATAGTGTCATTAGCAATGCATCGTCACCTTGCAGAAACCATATTGGAAAACTTCATGTCCAAGTTATTCATTCTAATAACTTCTAAAAGGGTGGTGTTTTGTTTTGGTTTGGGGTTTTTTGGGGGACGTAATTCGCAGACGTGTCTGTGCATCGAACTAAACTCGATAATTCTGAGCCGCGTAAAAAGGCTTTTGTGGTTCAGCTGTCTAAAAATGCGGTTGTATTCTTTTTTGTGCCATCTATATCTGAGTCAGGATAATATTAGTGCTTTGACTTCCTGCTTTATGCTCAATGTTCCATTTCCTTTTTTGCTGCAATCTGCAGAGCACAAAAAAAAACATGCATCAGACTCTCTGTCTGTCCCACAGACTGTAACGCATTGTCTCTTTCCTGCGATTGTCCTGACTTGCCACAGGACTCTGATACTATACACATGGAAGAATAAGCACAGGAGTCACAGTTCATACACAGGCAGAGAATAATTATCTGTCTTACCAGCAACGCTGAGCGAGAATTGAAAGAGGAAGTTCATCTCTGTGAGGAGGAAGTGAGGAGGTGAAGTCAGAAGGTTACAGAACCTGAATTGGAAACCCGTAAGAGAAATCTTGAAAGGTCTCTACTCCTACATGTCTGAAATGCATGCACATGTGCACATGTGTGACATAAAGTCAGGAGCACAAATCTCTGAAGAGTATGCGTCCCAGTGATTATCATCATGAAAAGCACAGAAACTAGAGAACCTGAACCTGAAGTGTGGTCCACTGAAGCTCGCTGAGAAAAATCACTTCTTCACCACACATAACCTCTGTGCAGATAATCATTGAGGTTTTGCAAATGAAGCAGCATGAATGAGAAACTGACATTTCCTTTAGGTAGCACTGAAAGAGAGCGAGAGTGAATGAACCTCTATTTCAGACACACATGACTGAATTGGTTTGCCCACGCAAAGCCAAAAATAGAGCGCTGGTGGTCGACCAAGTCAAACACGAGAGGAAACCGGACAGTTTCATGTGTGTCCCGTGTCAGAAAGCACTAACGTCTTGTCAGATGCCCACCACAGGAGTGTGTCATATGCTACGCATCGCAAAGTTGAAACAGAATGAGGAAACGATGCTCAAAGTCGTTTTTATATTAAGAGGTGCAGCTGACAGGTGTCAAGTTTTCACAAGACCAAAATAACCCAGCCATGTTTGACATAAAAAATGGCATTTGCACAGATCTTAACATTTGAAGCCATAGCCTGACAATACTGTTGTTATTCATTTATTCAGTAGAGTAACTACATCATTAAGAGGCTATTGGGATTCCTGACCTGATGAATCTCTCGGATGAAGTTTCCTCTGATTACATCAAAGCTGCACCATCAATATTGTCATTAGCTATGCATCAGTAAATCTTTCGGCTCATTATTTTCCTTTTAGAGCTTCATTTGATGCAGTTGAGTCAGTTAACAGGCACTAACACAGAGTAAAGACCATATGTAGACCTTTGTATATTGTGTTTTGTGCGTTTTAGCAAATTAGGTAAACTTTAAGTACTAATGCATGGAGGTGGTGAGATAATCTGTAACCACAACTGTCCACAATCACACAGTTTTATGCAATTTGCAGATAGCCAAGCAATTAACTAATAATGAAGTGGACAGATATTTCAGAAGCAATGAGCTAGGCTAGCAGCTTCAGTCTGGAAGGCCTTGTTCAGCAGCTCATGGGCCTTTGAGAATAGATGACAAGTGGATGGGGAATGAAAACAAGAACTAACTGTTGTGTAGGGCAGGAAAGACTTTATATCATAGTTTGAAATCTAAAAAAATTAACAAGACAAGGGAAGCACCACAGCAGGGAATCCAACAAAGACTACAGACACAACAGGACGATTTATACAAAGAAGGGTAATCAGGGAAAGAAATACGAGGGTCATGGCAAAGCATAATCAGGGACATGGCATAAAAAGTAAAAGCCTGTCTTATTTTGGTAGTTCATTGTTTACACTGTCTTGTGTTTCTTCCCTCCCTGCTCTGATTCTCTTAATATGACCCCCTGTGTGCCTTTATCGCCAGTCGTTCCCACTTCCCTCGTTACCCAGAACCCAAAAGGATCACAAGCCCCTGGGACAATCATGAATGCAACTAGAAATAAAACCCATCCACCCATTAAATAAGAATACACAATTCTAAATTAGGCACAGAACCCAGAGGCTACGTCAATTTGAGGTTACTATACCGACTTCCTGACTTTGTTGTGTCCTAACTGCAAACATGCTAGCTGTGCGCTAGCTAACTAGCTAAACTATGGATGGACGGATTTCTGTTTTGTTTCTCAGACATCAGGGACAGATGTTTTCCTCTGCTCATAGTTTTCCTCTCATCTTTGGAAAGCTAGGATAATATGAGTGCAGCAGTTTCGTTTCTTTTTGCTGGTTTGTGTTCTGTCGTACAGGAACAGAGAAAAACCATTACAGTGAGCTATGTATATATTATCTATTACATATTTTTATGATTCATTTGGTTGCACATTTGCGTATCATAGGGCACTGCCCTGTTGGCCAAGCACCTACTGCCCTTCAATATGAAGCCTTCTGGAAAGGAGTTTTGTTTTCCTTCTCTCTTTCCACAGAAGCACGTGTTTGCGAAAAAAACAAGTTTCAGTGCCTCTTGTTGTTGGGCTGGTCCTTTTCTCTTTCCGAAACTAAACTCTGACGTGACCTTTGACTAAAGAGGACGAGCAGGAGACCTTGGTGGGAAGAAGACAGTCACGCAGTGTTGAGAATAGACAGTGAAAAGAACAGGAAGGCTGTGACTGACATGATAATAGTTAATATAGTATGTGTGAGTGTGTGTGTTTGTGTAGACATGCAGTAAGTAACACATAGACCTCAAAGCTGCAGATAAAACTGTCTGGCCAGAGAGACTTATGTGTCTAGAAATGGTGCAAACACACCCACACACATACAACTGGTGTCATGTCTGGTAGAGTAAAGCCTCTATATGTTTCTGCTGTCTGTTGATCATTCACAGCATCTTAACTTCGATGCTTTTGGTGTCACATAACCTGCAGCAGAGCGCTCACTGTTGAACTTGTCATTTTTCTCCATTTTACAGTGAGAAAACTCACAGAAGTTGATCTGAAACTGTGAAGTGAAGTCTGATAAAGCCTTTCAGTATGAGGCTACCACACACACACACACACACACATACAAGACAACAATGTACACAACAAGGGACAAATGGTGGAATCCATGCAGATGCAAATAACACCCTGATACACATCAGTATCGAGTTGTTCATACGTGTTCGTGCACCTTGCCCGTTGCAGATGTGTGAAAGGTCAAACAGATGAAGAGCAAAGTGTGAAGAACAAAAATGAAGAGGAGGTGACAGAAAGAGCGGGGTGCTTTCTGTAACGTCGAAATAAGATCTGAATCTTAGCTGGTGATAACGGATAAATCCATCGGTTTGTTGTTGAGCATATGTTGACGGAATACATGCAGATTTAGTTGTGACGGCCTAGCCCTCGTCTGCATACCTGTTAAGAGGCAGTTTAGCTTTACAGCCTGTCGTGGAGTTCATTGCGAGGCTGCTCTGCAACTGCTTCACACTTCAGGAAATGCACATGACCAAAACAGGCTTGATAGCCCAGCACATAAAAAACTGTAAAACCACAAGCTGATATTTTAGCGCACTGCTTTTTGAACACATTGAGCATTTAAGTGCGCCACTGGGCGAGCTTCAAAAGTGACGGTAGCTCAAAGTTGTTAACTGGCTGCCGGTTGTAGCAGCATTTGAAAGGGAGATATATGCATGAAATCGTGCTTTCATGCATAAGATACACATCTATGCAAGAAAGCTGCTATACAAGTACAGTGCTAACCCTAACCCTCCATTTTTTATATTTTGCTTAAAGATTTTTTTAATTAAGTGGTCTTGAACAATAGTTCTCCACGCTTTCTGAAGGTCTGGACATTTGTACCTGACATTTTCAGAGGTTTTTTTTCTGTTTGTTTTTTTCTGTTAATGATTGACCTTTGAATCAGTAAAGCATAAAAAGTACAGCTAATGATTTGCCATGATTTGGGGCTAAAATTCAGCCAGTGGTGTTGGAGATCTCATTAAAAACTGGAAATATGAATACACAAAAGTACAATCAGATATTCATCCATCGTGCAATACCATCTGGAAAGTGTAGGATTAAAAAAGGCTTCATTGACAGCATGCATGACAGTAATCCCAACTACACCACCAGTGCAGTAAAAGTATTCATGAATAGAACAACATGCAGTGGAGCACTAGCATTCATTGGATGGCTTTCCCCCAAATTTCTGCACCAATTTGCCATTTTCATGGCAAAATATAAAGAGGGTGGCTCAAGACTTTTGAGATACGACAGCATGGCTGACATCTCCATAGGGCCAGAGCCATGTGACGTATGGGTCACCTGCTCAACCCAGTGAGCTATAACCAGCGTAAGTTTATCAACTTGCACTGAATTATGTTGGTTTTCTTCACTAACTTTAAATAGTCTAAATACTATTAATATAGTTGCTCTTTTCCGGTTTTACTGACCAAAACACTTAAACAGACACATTCATTGAGGACTTTTATTGTGCAGAGCTTTTCCCTTTACACATTGTGTTGCTTTCCATCTGTATTAGTTTTCCCACCGTATAGATTTATCGTCAGGCAACATAAAGCGATACTAAACTATACTAATCAGCCAGTCTGTTGCCAGCTGCAGCACTTATCCGTGATTGGCCAGATGCCGCTAACACCATCCTTTTCCTGTGAATACACAGGGGAAACTCTGAGTTGATTTAGTGAGTTGATAACCAGCTTTGTGTGACTGCTGAATCCCTGAATGAATCCAGATAACGGATGGATATCCTGCATTTATTGAAGTTGTTTCAAAGTACCGGGCCCAGATGTTTGGATTGCGCATTTATCCAGCACAGAGTTATCCACGCTCATAACTCTGTGCTCAGTAACACTGATGTTGTTGTTATACTGAAACAGAGAAAACGGAGAAAGATGGTCTTTGTTTAGGCGTAACTAAAAGGATTAGCTCGGATTACATGAAAAAGTCCAGTGTCTTATGTTTTAAACAAAAAATGAATGAATACATAGTGTGACTGGATTTTCTTAATCTGGTCACACTAACATCTTCTTCACATTTCTTTGCTTACCACATAATCGTTCTCATTTAGCTCCGGGGACTTTTTATGCGACCGTTTTTAAAAATGAGCCTAAAATTGCAACACACACTCGCTCTCACTGACAATGACATGAAAGAAATAAAATGTGTGTCACTTTATTACCCAAGACACTGCAAAGAGAGAGAAACAAAACTTTTTATGTCACTCGTGGTCTGCACATTTACACAGACAAAAAAATTAAATCACAGTTCCTGTTTTGGTAAATGATACTCAGGCAACCGTGTCAAAGTATTTCAAAAAAGTAAAAAGAGTCAGTTGCGCGTCTAAAATGCTAAACTGAACAGCTGAAATGTGCAAAACTGTAGCTTTTTTTAAAGCTCGAACAAGTGGAGTCACATGAGATAAAGAACGCATTGAAACCGAACTCAGCATAAAAGTTTGCGCAGTTTGCTTTATGGCCAGAATTTGGGCAAAGTCTTCTCTGGAAACAGACACTGTAAATGTGTAAACAGCTTGTTTTGGATATTCCAAAGAGGAAGTGCTGAACCGAATAAAAGAAAATGTTGACTGCATGAAAACAGTGCCGTAATGTGTGTGTGTTGTGCCCTTTCCCCAGCATTTTTTTTTCTCGCAATTGGTTCACTGAGAGTTTAATGAGAAAGACAGAAGCTCACTGCCGCTCTTGTACTTTGTTTTTCTTCCCTCGTTCTGTCTGAAAGAAGAAGGAGTCTTAGAGAAGTTGGGAAATTTACTTTCAATATGTAATCCAATTACTCCAGCAGCAGGTGAGGGAATAAAAAAAGAGGGATAAAGAGGGATGAAGGGGATAAATAGCAGCAGTGGCTGCAAAGAGAACAGCCTGTACCTGTTTGCAAGCCAACCAGACACAACTTGGCTCATCCAAGCCAGCATTCATCATGTCAGCGTTTCTTTTTTTCCCCCCTCCGTCTTTAAATCTCTTTGTTCCGACTGTTTTGTCACCCTCAGCTCAGAAGAAACCCTCACATCTTCCCATCTCGTGTGCCCGCCGTCCTCTTACGGTATCTCTCAGGAGTTAAAATGCACAGCGTGTCTGACACAAACCAGCCACCGTTTTAACTGTCACCAGAGCAACCGGACAACAGAATTAAAGCAGAGATGGAGAAAGGAAGGAAGAAAGTAAGAAAGGACGTCTTTGTGCTTCTCTTACTTTTTTTTTTGTTGAGGCTGGACTTTAATGGTGTGATTAAGTGGCTGGAAACCGACAGAAACAACAAAAACAGAGCGTGGCAGCAGGAGAGAAGCGGAGGATGAGGTCAGACTGCGTCGCTGTCCTGTTTTGGTCCAGAACAGAAAAGTCTTTTAAGCGTCTGATTGGCTCCTGGCAGGACAAGGAGAGCGGGGTGGTAATCGAGAAACTTGTTTAAAGAAGTGACTTTGAAGAAATCGTTTAAATTTGTAGAGCCACTTTTATTATTAGTTATATTTACAGAGAGCACAGCTTTTTTGGACACATACACACACATACTTATTACACTGCGGAGGACTGATTAGTTTCATATTTAGTTTGTGAAAACACAGAAATATACAGGATTTTACCAAATGTTAAACTTGTGCAGGAAGTTGTGATTTAACGGCCAAAAGATTGTTTCTGATTCTGAAGCCGTCTTAACAGTTCCACTTTTCAGGCTTCACTAAATCAGCTGCTTTTTTTTGTCCTTTTTTTTTTTTAAAACAGCAGCTCTTCCAGTGCGACCACATCTCATATTAGTGTCCTGGCCTGAAAAAAATTTATCTTCCCACTTTGGTGAGATTTGAGAGAATATATCAGCCCGGAAAACACAAACAGAAAATGACTGGTTCCTTTTGGTGTGTCCCTCGTCTCACTGTCAAACAATGACTTGTGTCCGTCACGCATTTCAGAGAAACGGAGAAAGCAGCAGTGCAAAAGAAAACATGTTCTTCGGTCACTTCGCAGCCACAGCGGATGAGAAGAGAAGAGCCAAGCCACTCTCCCAGCGTCTTCAAGTCAAGCCCGTAAGCAGAGACTCTTGTTGGCACATCCATTCGGCTCCTTTATGTGTGCGTGTGCGTGTGTTCGTTCAAATGAAGTGGCTGGCTTTGACCACACTGTGGCTTGGGTACGCCAATTATGGGTTTGACCAGGCAAACACTCACTCTCTCTTTCTGGAACACACACAAGCGCAGGGTGGCCCTGCTATAGCTGCACAGCATGTTTCAAAAAATACAGCCATGTTGTGGTTTTCTCGTGGCTGTGAGCTAATCCGCTGTCTCAAATCATTATTCCAGTCTGCCGCCGGAAGAAATGCGAAATGCACTCAGTCCTTTGGAAAAGCCCGCAGGCGCTGACCAAAAATTTGTCTTTCAGCGTCATCCTACCTCTTTGAAAAAAGCGATTCGTGTCAAATATCTCCCAGGTTGTCATAAATGATATCGGGTGCTCTCAGCCGTGCTTGTTGGTGCTGGCTGTACCACATAGCAGTAGCTGGAGCCTTAGATTTTGATACTTTGCTGTACACCACTTTCCCCCTGTCTCCACTATCACCACCACCCCAAATGTTGTTGTTGTTGTTCACGTTATTGGCGGGACCTCCATGTTTTCCAGGGGGCAGAGGAACTGGCTCCTTACGAGTGAAACCACCCCTGCCTGGCTTGGGAGCGGTAAGGGGCTTGGGGAACCGCGGCGTCGGAGGCTGTGGCGTGCCACGGCCCTGGCCAAACTGGGGAGGGGATTGTCTCTGAGGCTGCTTCCCCTCCTGTCCTGATGGGGTCACCGTCTCCTCTTGTCTCCTCTGGCTGTGAGGCTCCGCGTGAGCTTTGTCATAAAAAAGCATTCCTAAGCTAGC
>NW_005188508.1:0-21239 GCF_000239375.1 Pundamilia nyererei
GGAGGAGACGATGCAGGGCGTGTCAGGAAGATACAGCCTGGAGGTGAAGGGCACTGCATGTGTGTCAGTGCAGGTCAGTGACAGTATCCTGCTTGTTCCTTTTTCCAAATACAGAAGTATAATGAAAAAATGTGATTTCACTCAGAAAAGCACATTTGCTTATCCATCTGTGTATTTGCTCAAATTATCCAAATTCAGGATGCAGTGGCTTCCCACTAAGGAAATGATTTCAAACATTCCTTTTCCTCCTATGCATTTTTTTTCTTGTTGTTGTTGTCGTTGTTCTTCATCATGGATTTCACTAAGGCCAGATGACATGTATAATATCTCCAGGAAGGTGTAGCTACACTGTGTGTATCCTCGCAGTTGGATTTGCCTGGAAAATCTCCAGAGGGTAGGGTCATAAAGGCATCCTGCAAACATGCCTGCACCATCTTAGCTGGCATATTTTAAGTAAATAACCAGCAGTTCTATTTCCAAATCCCTCCTCACGTCCAAGCCTTTATCTCATTTTTAAATATTTTGATGAAAGAAGCTCCAAATCAACATGACATTTCTGCCCACAATTAGTGTACATAATATTCTGGCCACAACCACCAAAATAATTTCATAACTGTAATCAGTCCCCTAAAATGTGACGCCACTATATTTTGAACATAAATGCAAAACATAAACATAAAAACATAAACAGATTTCTATTCTTCTTCTTATTACTATTATTATAAACTGCAAACCTCTTTTGGTTGACTATTTCGCAGATTTCTGTTCACTACAACATCCCGAGTCCCACTGATGTCACTACTCTCAGCGTGGAGGTCAAATCAGAGGTTGATGCAACAAGTGAATCCAGACGCAAGCTCACTCTGACAATAAAATCCCTGTAAGTATTTAACAGATTAGATATGTGCTAGGGGAATTTTATTTACCACTGTGCGATAAGTGTTGGAAATGTGGCATCTATGGATACACATCAGTGCAATCACTTTTTAACTGTTCAAACACAGGTACAGTGGAAAGGAGAATACTACCAACATGGTGATCCTGGATATCAAAATGCTCTCTGGATTTGTCCCAAATGCAGTGTCTTTAAAGATGGTGGGTTGTTGCAGTTGTTAGCTGAATAGAAATGTTGCTACCATGTGTCAGTTTATGATGAGATAAAATAATAATAAGGAGACTGTTGTCTCCTCACAGCTCGAAGGTGCACCATTGGTGGATCGTGTTGAACAAACAGAAGATCATGTTCTGGTGTATTTACAGGAGGTGAGAGATAATCACAGTGGGGATACCAGATGATGATGTCTGTATTGTTACAGAGTGTGTCTCCTGTTTTTTCAGTTGCCAAAGGACATGCCCATGAACTACAGCTTGACAGTCATAGAAGAACTTCGAGTGGAGAACCTGAAACCAGCCATGATCAAAATCTATGACTACTACCAGCCAAGTACAACTCTAACTCACTTCACTGCAACAGCACACTGACACACGTTGCTCCTTAGTGAAGCTGTACAACAAACAGCAGTTAACAGAATTTGAAGGATCAAATTTAAACGTGTTATAAAAACACAGCAAGTCACATTTTTCCACTTTGTTTTCTCTCTCAGGTGACCAGGCTGAGACTGAATACATTTACCCATCAGCTGCAGGTAACAAACTGTTATAGCGAGAACACCACATTTCACACAAAATTAAATTGAAGTTATTTTTAAAATATTTGGTCAATCTCAACACAATACAGTATTTGACAATACAGTTAAATCAGTACTTTTTTAGGCCTGACTGATTATTTTAACACAATTGCATCCTCATGTTTTATTCTTTGTTTGCAGCTTAAAGATGTGCAGTCAGTCCTGAGGTTGTCACTCAAGTTATACAACTTGCATTTTAATAAAGATGCTTTTTAAACACAAATATGCCTCCATATGTTTTGTTTTCATCTACAAATAGTTCTTCTGTATAAAAATATTATCCATCTCAACCTGACTCTACCATCCTATTTTGTCACACTAACCCTCCACATGTCTTCATTCACTACATCCATGAATCTTCTCTGGTCTTTCTTTTTTCCGTCTGTCTAACATCTCCATGTTCAACATCCTTTGTCCATTGAATCCACTATCCCTCCTCTTCCACCAACCTGCCTCTCATTCACACACAGATATATTCTGTCTCGCTTCTATTCACTTTCATTCCTCTTCTCTCCAGTGTAAACTTCCACCTGCTCCATACTCTCACTACAGATCATAACATCTTGAACGCATCTGTATGTTGATGGCTAAAGGACATACTTGTGGCTTTTGATAATGGCAGCACGGACAGAGTTGCAGAGAAGAGTATCTCACTGAAGAAATTACTTTGTAAGGTGAGAATCTCTATTTTGTGAAATTATTCCAAGTAATGCAGCTTTTAAACAGAAAATGTGATTATGTGACAAATGACTCTATTTATCTTTTTTTATGTACTATTTATCTTTACTACTGCTTTAAGGAATTTTCACCAATATGTGCATATGTTTTAACTTTTTTTGCGTTCCAGTCCAGCCCTGGTTCTGTGTACACAGATAAATAGAAATCCAAGGTTTTCTGGGCTGTAGCTCATTTTAAGGATTTTAAACAAACTCCCAGAAAGCCTCAGATCAGCTGAAACACTCAGTTTATTTAAATCCAGGTTGAAGACTCACCTGTTCTCAGCTGCATTTGAATAAAGCACCAAATCCACACTTTTAAGCTTAAATTTCAAAACTTACATTTAACTACTGATTTTATCTACTGTTCTGATTTTATCTGTTTTGATTTTATATACTGTTTTGTTTGTTTGTTTGTTTGTTTGTTAATTAGTTAGTTGGTTTATTTGCTTGTTTTAATCAATTTTAAATCATGCTTTTTATTTGTTCTTGTTTCTAATGTCTCTGTAAAGCACTTTGAATCACCTTGTTGTTGAATTGTGCTATACAAATAAACTTGCCTTGCCTTGCCTTAAAGGTGCTAATCTGCTGCATGAGGTGTCCTGTGTGAAATGTCAAATCCAATGAAGGATTAGCTATACAATGTGTCAAAAAGAGATGTATGGCCCCAGTCAAATGATTTATGACATGTCATAAATGTTTAATAGAATCAGTCTGAATGCTTTATTTTGGAAATTATGTCATTTGAGTAATTTATGTATGTAATAATTCATAACTGAGTAATAATTCATAATTATATGATGAAATATGAGGATAAATATGTTCAAAACATGTATAAAAATTGAATATGTGACAATAATTCACAATAGTGTGTTTTTGCATGCAAAAAAGTTGCATGAAAGTGTGAAACGAAAAATAGGTTATTCTGAATTGGCTGTATGTCCCATTGGAAGTCTGTAATTAAGTTTATTTGTATTCATTTAATCTGAAAAAAGAAAATCACAGTCAGAGTGAGGCCACAGAGAGCGAGAGAGAGAGAGAGAGAGAGAGAGAGAGACGTGGATGTTCACAGCCCTGCAGCTCTGTACCTGAGAAGATCCAAGATTCAGGGTTTGAGATGCTACCTGGGACGCCATCTGGAGCTCCTCCTGAACCTTAAAGAGAGGTGGTTCTACCCTTTTCTACCAATTAGGAAACTTATGATCTATGAAGTATTTAGCTGCTGGTGCTAGGATCCCCCTCAAGCGAGAGCTCAGAGCAAGACCGTAAGATTTCACCTGCCTGACTTTCATCTACTGGAATCTCTAGTCTATTCCATGGCTGCATCTGGAGCTCCTCCCTTAATAGAGTAATTACAGGGAGAGGTGGCCCTCTCTTTGGCCAATGAGAATCAAAACCAAATTTACAGCCAAATTTTTTGAAATCAACCAAGGCAGCTTTGCAGACTCACCAAAACACGTCCTGACCAGTTGCTTTACCGACCATCATCACTTTATATCAGCAGTGTTGCTGGTCCCCTTGCGTTCACACCGCATTCAGCTGTTTGTTACATTTGAAACATCGCGTTTTGAGAAATTTTTTTATGAACTACAAAGAGCCATTATTGCCGCACTGACTCTACATCTGGATCTGATCCAGCACGCCCAAGCAAAGCAGCGAGCACAAACCATTATGAATTACAAGAAGGTGGCCATCTGATCACATGCCTCAGATAATCATGCATCTGGGGGTGAATAGCACAAAGTTTTGGAAGAGGCATACAGGCACTGTGAAAAAAGAAAAGGTGCGATTTTCATTTTCAGAAAAACAGATTTTTAAAAAAGCACAACATCCTAATACATTTTATTTTTCTTACACTGTGTAATTTTGTAACAGGAACTTTGCATGCATACATGATTACACATATATACAATGTATCTTTTATAACTGAAATGTTTTATATTGTATTTGTGTACTTTGGTTATTGCATAGAAATGAGTCACATATAGTGATAAGCACAAATGGCTGATTGGCTGATTGGCTGGTTGTGGTTTTAAACTTTAAGGTTCTAAGTCACAAATGTTTAAATAAGAAAATATCACAAGTAAACTATCAGCCCTGACCCGAGTCTGCACGTAAAAGAAGACAACTCCCAGTCAGCAATGATAATTTTTCTTTTATAGGTGGACTTATTCTTTGTTGTGGTACTTTACTGTTCCAATAAAACAAGAAGAACTCATTTGAATATTTTTCCATCCTGTGATCTTTGGTATATCTTCTTAAAATAGATTTCAACTCCCCTAACTGTTGTAACCTGACATGTGTATAACACTCCTATGCTTTACTTAAAAACATAGGATGCACAATAAAACCATTGTTTTGGATAAATAAACGTAACAATACACACATACACACAAGCGCACAGCCCCAACAAAAATAGATATCTAAGTAACTTTTTTTTGTCTAAAAAGAAATCTTCTTTGCTTAAAGTGACAACAAAACACTAATATAATTTTTGTTCCATATATTAAATTTATAATACATCTTTTGAACATATTATTCATCATCATATTTTAATCATGTGAGTATAAATTATCACTCGTTATCACAATTATCACTAATGAATTATTAATACTTTATGACATATCATAAAGACTATGACTGTTATAAATTTTTCTTACTGCCTTTATTACTTCCCCTGTCATAAAGAGGGGCCATAAATCGTTTTTTGACATATGGTATATCTAATTCCCCCTATTGTAAATCCATAGCCTAATGATGGATGAAAAATGTAACAACTGGTTTTACTGCTTTTACGTCTGCTTTGGTTAATATGGGTGAAATGTCACAGAGAGAGGATAACAGGGTGTGGCTCACATCAATTGATAGGGGGGAGAAAGGAGGAATAAGTATAAAATCTGTGTGCAGAAGAAATAAGTTGATGGGAGTTCACAGTTGGAAACTACAGCAAGAAACACCACACAGATTAACCCCTGCTGAACACTGTGGACATATTGGTTTTAAGGATTATATTTATTATGGTGCTGTAGCCTATCAGCTTCACCGTTTGTTGTACTGTTCATTTAGAGATACTCTCAGGGGCATCAGTTGAGCTCACTGATAAAAAAAAAAAAGTCTCTGATTTCTTGTCAGAAAATATCAGATGCTAAAAAACAGATTTAAAAAAAATTTTTTTCCCATAATCTATAAACCTTTGGACGGTATTATGTTTAAACATGCCTCAAAAGAGCACCCCTTCCCTTCCCCCAAAAGGAAAAACAAATCTTTTTCCCGTAAAGACAGATTATCAAGACCAAACACGACTAAAGCAAATAGAAACACAGTGTGACACTGATAGGAGCTGAGTGTAAGAGCTTCTTTAAAACCCATTATCAGCAGTTTTAAATGTCACATAAAGAAGAGGACAAAAGTTGACAGTTCAGACTCTTTTTTTCCTCAGAGATATTTTTTATTAAATTTAAATTTAACCAGAGAACATATGCACACACACTTGTAACACACCCAGAAGAAACGACAAGATTGCAAGTATTGTGGAAAAAAATGAAAAGAAAAGAATAAACATTTTACAACATGTTCTTGGATTCTGAGAGAGAGCAGCATTCACTTAGTTATTGTTCAGGGAGGTAGTCGAACCTATGCCCAGCAAGCTTTCCAGAAATTAGTCTATTCTCAAACCAGAATTTAAAAAAACCTGTTGCCTGGTAATTTGGGATACATTCAAAGTCTTTCTGTGGGGGCAAAAATCACTTTTTAGATAAATACAAAAAATAAAAACATAATCCAATTAATAAATTAATAGTATGTAATCCAAGGATTAAAAAAATTGAATTATATAAAAAACAGGTAGAATTCCAGCCTAAATTAGACCTCCTTTTGACATAGTTGAACATCAGCTTTTGAAGAATCAGAGTGTTTTATATGCATAGTGAAAGACCAGGTAGGATGCTAGCCAACCTAGCATCATACCTAAATGCCCGGTATGCCGGATGGCCAGTCCAGCTATGTGTGGGAACAACACCAACACGACGATATCAGATCATGCATATTGTCTCACTCTCCTTTTGATAAGTCTAGCTGTTTTTCTATAGGTTTTGAAACTATTTTCCACACATAGCAAAAACATCTATGATGGAATTAAATCAATGACTGTAGCCAGAACCAGTATGCAGCAAACAGCAATCACATCCTAACCCCATGGGAGGCGTTTCAGTGGTCTGACTTGTAGATTTCTGGAATTGCTTGGTTTTGTGTTTTGGCCAGCAATGTTGATGGCAACAGGGAAAAGTTGTCTCAACCTTGTTCCAGTAAATCAACTCAAGGTGAAAATTTTAAAATTGTATGGGGACCAAAATGCAGCTATTGTCAAGCTTGACGATATTGCTATGACAACACCAAGAGAACCATCTACAACAGGGTTGGGGAACTCCAGGCCTCTAGGGCTGGTGTCCTGCAGGTTTTAGATGTCACCCTGGGTCAACACTCCCAGATCAATCGATTAGTTCATTACCACACCTCTGGAGAACTGTTGAGGTCGTAACTTAGTGATATGTACTGTGTGCAAAAGTCAGATGAGCAGATGCAGATATATTAAACATCTGGCAACATCTGCTATGCATAATCACATGCACTTAAAGCATCCTCTCCTGGTACTGTCTGCCAATCCCCCCACAAGCACCAATTCATCCTCACAGTCATGTTCTGCCCCTGCAAGTCAGTTTCGCTGTCTGTTCAGCGTCCTTGGATGGGTGGTGGTGGGGTTCATGATGTTCACAGTGGTATTTTATTAGTTGTTAGTTTAACCATGGATGAGGCAATGGCTGTTACGTTATTTTCTTTTCAATGACATTGCATGTTCATTGCTGGATTTATAGAAAAACATCAATTAATACTGCATATCCATAATTATTATAATGAATATAATTAAAGAATACTTACACTATAATGTTAATTAGAAGTGTAACGCAAACAACTGGATTTTTATGCGTATTTTGAATTTTACTCGAATACAAATACAAATACGTTTCTCCCCTCAACAAATACAAATACCGATACAAGTACCTTCTGCTTTGCACATCTCTAGTGACAGCACATCTTGTGGAGTGATGAATTGAAGCTGCAGTAATCATGCCTGCCCTCTGGTTGACTCTGGTTGCTAGGCTGTCACTGCTGTCTCTCCCTCCACTCCAGTCACTGTGTCCCTGTCGGGTCCCCCAAACACTCATGCTAGCCTACCTTTTTTCTATCTTGCTCTCTGCTGTTTTTTTCCTTGCTCTCGCTTACTTTCTCTCTTTGTCAGTGTGTGTATGGTGTTGGGGGGTTACCTCTCTCCTTCTGGTGTGGCTCCTCCAGTCTCTCCACCTTCCTGTGGACACTCGCCTGTCAGCAATCAGCTGTGCTGACTCATTACTGATCGAGTTGACTATTTGAGACTGGAACAACCATTCAGTTCTTGTTAGATCATTTCTTCAGCTAGGTACGCTCTCGGCCTCCATTTTGTCTGGATTCTCTGTGTTGGATGTCCTGGATTAATGCCTGTTTCTGAGCAAATCTCTCTGTGAAACCTGAACCTATATGCTCTATTCATGTGTGTGTGCATGCCCTGGGATGTCTGCAGTACCTGATAATCCACTACTGGAACTCAAAGCAAGAAACACCAGCTCTGTTAACTGCTTTTTTTCACTTGGCTAAACCTGTGAATAAACCCCTCTAAATTTTAACAGTGTTTTGGATGATCTTTAAAAAAGAATTATGACAGTTTCTCCATTATTTGCAACAATCGACCAGGGATTAGTGTTTCATTCTCAGTCAACATCTTCATGGTGTTACTCTATATCAAGTCTGATTTTGTACTTCAAGATAAAAGCCTCTTAAAATCACATGTGTATCTTATAGCTTAATTCAAAATGCCAGAATTGGTAGTACAGGGTGTACTATTGGTGTGAAGCAATATCTGGCTTTTCTGTAACATATTTTCATTGAAAACATTTCAAATGCTATCTTTAAGCTATGTTATCTTATGTTCCCTCTAAATTCAAAATGTCTTCTGTGAGCATTTGCACAGGAGCTGATTTAATGCATATTTTGAGGCTATATTTTTCTCTTTATGTAAACAGTTATTCTTCCTGAAGCCTCAGTAGATTTGTGGAGTCTTTGTGGTATCTTATATTGAATCTCTTTTAAGTTTTCAAAAACGGTTTTTTTTTTAACTTTGCACCTATTACTACAACTTATTGTATATATTGAAGATATTATTGTAGCTTATCCAAAGGGCAATGTACTTTTTTTTTTTAACATATTCAAGAAGCATTTTAGTT
The DNA here is from genome assembly GCF_000239375.1 of Pundamilia nyererei. Classification (NCBI taxonomy): domain Eukaryota; kingdom Metazoa; phylum Chordata; class Actinopteri; order Cichliformes; family Cichlidae; genus Pundamilia; species Pundamilia nyererei. Next base: position 8,719 of record NW_005188508.1, read on the forward strand.
CTGAAGTTTGGATGTTGGGTAGCTTGGATGTCACTGCCACTATGAATCTACTAGAATCTACTAGAAATGCTAGGAATGCGGTCACTGATGACATTGTGACTTCCAGCAACTGAATTTATGTACAACATATTTTTACTGTTCTGATCCATGTGTTATGTTTGAGGATGGTATGTCTACACTATTGATTTAACAAACTAAGCAAAAAAGCATTTCACCCTGGTTAAAGGGCACTGTTGCAACACTTACTGTAAGTATGTTCCCTCCACAGATTTTGGAAAATATCAACAGGTACAGAAAACAATTCTTTCTTTCCATTATTGACAAAAGTTAAAGGATAAAACAATAGAATATCTGCTTTTGATTAAGTACATGGACACATTTGGGAATTGAAAACTTTTCAATACTTGCTACTAGCTTTTAATGTTTAATTTTGAAGACAGCATCAAATACTAAACAAGTATCTTAAAATTGTTTGAATTTTTTGACCTGTAGAATTTTTGCATGACCAACTTTTTGTGCTTTTAAGATATCTGGAGACCAAACAGAAGGGGCTGGTCATGGGTGTTGGTATCTGTGCTAAGTGGGAGGGGCATGCGGGTTGAGGGGGTGTCTATTTAACAGACGCTGACTCTGAAAATCTTTGCAGTGAGTCATGGGCTGTTCAAGAATTCTGACATGGACACTGAGTGTCCTCCTGAGCTGGATGTGTGTGGATCAAGCGGTGGCTGAACCGTAAGTTTAAGTGTTCTTTATAAAGAAAAATAGAATTTGTTTGCTTTGTGACTTTGTGTGTAACAAAGTCACAAAGTTGTAGTTAAAGTTTGCACGAGTACTGGTTTGGGGTTTCCTTCTTTGTCAGTGCTTTAAGCGTTCATCTGTCTGTGTCTGCAGGCAGTACCTGGTGGCCATTCCTGCAGTTATAGAAGCTGGAGCTGAGACCAAATTTTGTGCAAGTCTTCTGCAGCCCAGTGAGACTGTGGTCATGACTGTCACTTTGATGTCCAGAGAGGAGAATACAACCCTGCTCACACATACATCCAATGAAGATTTTCATACTTGTACTCAGTTTAAGGTGAGCTCCCCAAGATGGGTTTTGATTCACTTGGTAATTTCTAATTTTAAAAAAGACTGCAGGTGAATACAGTCAAGTATTTTAAACATAACACACAATTATTTATTTATTCTTATTTATTAATGTGTCTCATCCTCTAAAACACTTCTCTTAAAGGCTCCTTTAGTGGAAGGAGAAAAGATTCTGGATTTTGAGGTGGAGGTAAGAGGAGACACATTTCACTCAAAAGAAGTGAGAAAAGTCATGATCAAAGCCTACAAGGCCAGGACATTCATCCAGACGGATAAACCCCTCTACCTCCCTGGACAAACAGGTAAGAGTGAGCTGATGACCCATCAGAGCTAGATGGATTTGTTCTGTTACAGATTCAGCCTCTCAGTATTTCTGCTCTGAGACAATTCCCAGCTGCTGGGAGACCCCCCCCCCCCCTCTTTTTCCTGTGTGTATTTAACTTCCAATATGAACACGTCCCTTTCCCTCAAAAACAAAAACTTTTATTTCTATAATTTCCAATTATTTTAGTAGCATTTCATGCTGAAAAATGGTAAATGTAAATGTAATCTGGCCACATTTGTGCAGCTCACCAAACTATTCCCAGCAAACATTCATTCATTTATTCATTTCAGCATAAAAATTAAATAGATATAAACGAAATGTAAAAATACAGCAGTGCTGCACAATCCAAGCAGTCTCTGTGTCACCTACACTTTTGAAATACATTTTAAATGTGTCATTCTCTGACAGGTACTGGTAATTATCAATTTCCCATCTTCACTTAGATTTAGGTTTTTAAACAAAATCATTTGCTGTTCTGCTTTCTTTTTTTTAAACACTTCCTACCTTCAGTCTGAACAAGTATATGCTGCATATATATATATATATATATATACTGTATATATATATACGTATTTCCCGGACTACAAAGCGCACCTGAATATTTGCCGCACAAGCTAAAATCAGGGGAAAATCCTGGTTTGTACATACATTAGCTGCACCTGACTAAAAGCCGCAATGTTTCAATGTTGACTTATCATATGTAAGAGAATATGCACAAAGGGAGTTGTCAGGAAAGAGAACTTTACAAAGTCTCAAGCCAGCCATGATTTCTTTAAACCTTTCTTCGGAGAAGATCGATTTTCACCTGTTGTTATTTTTTTTTAAATTCATAAAAAAATTTTTATGAAAGTCTTTTGCTGCAACCTGATATCACAACAAGGCATGTATAGACATGGCAGTCCACCATGTCCATTTCACGCTTTTCCTCTACAAAGGATATGAGGATGAACAATATAAAATATATACACATTTAATATAATTTAAGCTTTTTACAAATAGAAGCAAAGAGAAAATTATGTTAGTACTGCTACTTATTTGGCAATAATGATGTTGGAGAATGCGTCAGTTTCAGTTCTTGGTCAGGATTTATTACTTATTAAGGTTTAAAATCTTTGAACTTCTTCCACAGTTCATTTCAGGGTTGTTGCGCTGGACTCCAAGTTTAGACCTGTCAGTCAGCTGGTGAGTGTTTCTGTCTGTCCTTTCCTCCTTGACCTTTATCACTCTGTTGAGTTTATCAGTCAATTTGCACTAACAAATCAATAGTACAATGTATAGTCTGTGTTTAGTAATGAGTTTTTTACTTATTCTGTAATAACTCAAGCAAACATTTTAGCAATAACCTTGGCGTAGACAAAATATCGTAACCTACCCCCCCCACCCAATACTGATAAGAAGTCATGTTTATGTTAAATTGTGTTTTGTGTTGAATATTTTTGAACTTCTACCAACCCTTTAGTTGGATAGAGAAATTGGTAGGACACTGTATAAGAGCACCATTTTCTCAATCAATTTTCTTACTTTTGTCCTATTTGATTTTTTGTCTTTTAGTGCAATATCATTGAACTCGAGGTAAGAAAATAACCACACATCATCTTTTTTTCTTTTATAAATTCAGCATTCTAATAGGTTTGTTAAGAGTGTAAGCTCTCCTTAAAGCCAACAGCACAACAAAGTGCAACATCGTCCCGGGGAATTTGACCATTATAGGAAAAATCATAAAGCCTTTGAATGAAAATAAACACTGTTGTGACAGTGATGTGCACTGTTCTGATGGTATATATGTATCAATCTACCAATTGTTTGTTGTTAGACTCAGATAATTATTTGTTTTTAAAGTGAGACATTTTAAATGAGAATAAGAAAGTATTTCCTTATGCCCCCCTTTCCCCGTTAATGCCCTACATGGACCCCTGGCAACACTTTGCTAGACCCGCCCCTGCACAGTTACCAGCTGTCAGCTACTTAGAAAAGGATCCTGGTGTTATTTGTCTCTCAGAAACAGTTCATAACTTCCCTTCAACTCATTCATGTCACCTAAAAGGTAAACCTGTTTCTCCATTACAGCTCTGATGATTCAGTAAGGACATCTCCTGGTTTCATCTTCATGTTTCCCTCTCACCACATATCCAAACCGACATCATGACCAGCAGGTTTACAGCTGTGGCTCCAGCAAACATCAGCTGATACTAGAAATTAATATTAAATAAATTCTAACAACAGCTGATCAAGCTTAAACGTGCTGCTGTTGTTTAGCGCGACATCTGCTGGTTTCCTCTTTCTGGCGCAAAGTGGGCGATAAACAAACAAGAGAGACGATCAGCTGATCATTGATCAGTTTCATGATTGAAGTAGAAACAGGAGAGGGAGGGGGAGAGGATGAGAGAAGAAGAGGCAGCTGTGCAGCAAAGACACAGAGTAACTCCAGCTTTGTGTCTTTTTCATTGTAGCTGAAGTCCGGGACAAACTGTACCTTTTCACCTCAATACGAAACCCGTAATATTTTCTCTGAATACCAGACGATTCTGTTTTTTATGGGACAGTTGGCAACTCTAATAATTAACCGTATGAACAAAATAAAGTTCAACATCAGTAACATAGCACCCACCCAGCTGTATAGAAACTCTGTCATGCTAGCTAGCACGCAGTACGGAAAAGTCAGCACAACGAAAATAAACTCCACCTAAACTTGGTTTATATCTGACCCAGATACACTGCAGGTCATAACTTCTTACCTGAAGTTCAGTTCACCTGACACTCTCAGACCAGCGGCCGCTTCGGGTCTCTCCTCTTGCCTCCCTTTTCCTTCATCCACCTGCTGGCTTCAACCACTTGCTAATGTTATTGAATCTGTGGAAGCTCCGCGATAGCCACCACACGAAGTAACGAATAATGAGCCTATTTAAATCCCAGTAACGAGTAACACGTTCCTGGTTTTGGCATAATAACTAGTTACCGTGCTCGTTACCACAATAATAACGTAGTTACTGTAACGCGTTACTTAATAACGCGTTAGTCCCAACACTGGTGTTGTCAAATATCATTTAGTTTCTTTGGCCTTTGGTCCCCATGTTGCTGCGAATAGTTTCCAATGTGGACACAGCTTTCATGTTAAGATTTTCTTTTCTATGTCTTCTTAAAAACTGCAACAATTTCCAAGTTTAAAAAGAGACAACCTTCCCTCTGAAGTTCACCATGCAATCTTTAAAGTTCTCATCTGCAGACAAACATGCTGTATTCCTTACACTGATGTAATTAGATCTTTATGCTCTTTGCTCATTTCCTTTACTCCTAAAAAGTAATATCACTTGTGTCAATAAGTGGAAAATATTTGGAGACATATCTGCTGTCAGTTTGATTTATTTATTTATTTTTTGCCTTTTTTGTTCTCTTTTGTCAGAGAGAGAACTAGCTACACCATAACATGATACAGTCGGATAGAAAGAACATGAAACCAAAACACCAAAAGTATAGCTTCAGACATTTTAATTAGCCCATTGAGGGCATTCATTGGCTATAATGATTTCAAGTTCAGTGAGTGAGAGTGAGAAGCTAAATGGAAGAAATGGAAAATACCCAAAGATCAGCATGTTTGGGAAGTTCTACAACATCATATTTTTAGTGGAACATAAGAATAGCTCAATATTGAGTCAGATTTTCAAAAGCTGGCATAAAAGATGTCTGTAGCTACTGTGATGTTGCACATACATTTGTGAAATCCCATTACCAAGCCTTGAAATGAAGAAAAATCTGCATATTTCCCTGCGTTTTCTTGATGTTAATGTGACTATGAAGCCGTATGTTCACTGGCTAATAACTTGTCTGTTACAAAAATCATTAGCAAATGAGCATACTATGGATAGTCTAACATCCCCTAGCAGTCTTTAAACAGAATGCAGGTTTAAGGCTTCAATTTTCTGACCAGAAAGCTACATCTGTCAGGGATGAGGAGGCCATTTTAAGTGGCTGTATCTGTATGTTATCTTTAATCTTGTTAAAGGGAAACGGAACCAGGAGCATGGCTAGAACATATTTTCACCTGTACAGGGAGTGCAGAATTATTAGGCAAGTTGTATTTTTGAGGAATAATTTTATTACTGAACAACAACCATGTTCTCAATGAACCCAAAAAAACGCATTAATATCAAAGCTGAATGTTTTTGGAAGTAGTTTTTAGTTTGTTTTTAGTTTTAGCTATTTTAGGGGGATATCTGTGTGTGCAGGTGACTATTACTGTGCATAATTATTAGGCAACTTAACAAAAAACAAATATATACCCATTTCAATTATTTATTTTTACCAGTGAAACCAATATAACATCTCCACATTCACAAATATACATTTCTGACATTCAAAAACAAAACAAAAACAAATCAGCGACCAATACAGCCACCTTTCTTTGCAAGGACACTCAAAAGCCTGCCATCCATGGATTCTGTCAGTGTTTTGATCTGTTCACCATCAACATTGCGTGCAGCAGCAACCACAGCCTCCCAGACACTGTTCAGAGAGGTGTACTGTTTTCCCTCCTTGTAAATCTCACATTTGATGATGGACCACAGGTTCTCAATGGGGTTCAGATCAGGTGAACAAGGAGGCCATGTCATTAGTTTTTCTTCTTTTATACCCTTTCTTGCCAGCCACGCTGTGGAGTACTTGGACGCGTGTGATGGAGCATTGTCCTGCATGAAAATCATGTTTTTCTTGAAGGATGCAGACTTCTTCCTGTACCACTGCTTGAAGAAGGTGTCTTCCAGAAACTGGCAGTAGGACTGGGAGTTGAGCTTGACTCCATCCTCAACCCGAAAAGGCCCCACAAGCTCATCTTTGATGATACCAGCCCAAACCAGTACTCCACCTCCACCTTGCTGGCGTCTGAGTCAGACTGGAGCTCTCTGCCCTTTACCAATCCAGCCACGGGCCCATCCATCTGGCCCATCAAGACTCACTCTCATTTCATCAGTCCATAAAACCTTAGAAAAACCAGTCTTGAGATATTTCTTGGCCCAGTCTTGACGTTTCAGCTTGTGTGTCTTGTTCAGTGGTGGTCGTCTTTCAGCCTTTCTTACCTTGGCCATGTCTCTGAGTATTGCACACCTTGTGCTTTTGGGCACTCCAGTGATGTTGCAGCTCTGAAATATGGCCAAACTGGTGGCAAGTGGCATCTTGGCAGCTGCACGCTTGACTTTTCTCAGTTCATGGGCAGTTATTTTGCGCCTTGGTTTTTCCACACGCTTCTTGCGACCCTGTTGACTATTTTGAATGAAACGCTTGATTGTTCGATGATCACGCTTCAGAAGCTTTGCAATTTTGAGACTGCTGCATCTCTCTGCAAGATATCTCACTATTTTTGACTTTTCTGAGCCTGTCAAGTCCTTCTTTTGACCCATTTTGCCAAAGGAAAGGAAGTTGCCTAATAATTATGCACACCTGATATAGGGTGTTGATGTCATTAGACCACAGCCCTTCTCATTACAGAGATGCACATCACCTAATATGCTTAATTGGTAGTAGGCTTTCGAGCCTATACAGCTTGGAGTAAGACAACATGCATGAAGAGGATGATGTGGACAAAATACTCATTTGCCTAATAATTCTGCACTCCCTGTATTCATGTGTTCACTTTATGTGTCATAAACACCCACTCCTCTCTGAATGTATTTAACAGGATCCCAATAGAAACAGGATTGGACAGTGGTTAAATGAAGCATCCAATAATAAAATATTGCAGCTTTCATATTCCTTGAACTCTGAGGCCCCTGAAGGAATGTACCAAATAATAGTGTCTGTGGGTAAAGATAAATTTGGTCACAGATTCAAGGTGGAAAAGTATGGTAAGTCAGGTCTTTAAAAAAATCTTTTTACATTCTGTTTCTAAGATTCCTAATGCAATGCAGATGCTAACTTTGATATTTTGTCCCCAGTTTTACCCAAATTTGACGTAACAGTAAATGTATCTGAAGAAGTGAGTATTGGACAGGAAGAAGTTGATATTAAATTATGTGCAAAGTAAGTAGCAGTCATTTGTTGAGAAATGGCAATTTAGAGTCTCACAAAACCTGAGTTTTGTTTTGGAAATAATTTTAATAGGTACACATTTGGACAGCCTGTTCCAGGAAGTGTTACAGCTACGATGTGCCGACCTCTTGATCACTCTGGTATCCTCGCTTCGAAACAGGCTCCCTGCCACACAGAGACCAAACGGGTACAGTAGTTCCAGTCTCATATTTCTCCTGAAACAATGTGCAGATAAAAGCAGACCACATACCCATGCAGAAGGTTTCTGTATATCAGCAATCATGCAGCAGCATCATTAAGAAAAAATCTCTTCTGTGTGAAGTACTGTTCCTATTAGGGCTAGGTATCATCACTGCTTTCTAAAAACTGATTCAATTCTGATTCACAAGGTCCCGATTCGATTCAATTCAATTGAATTTTGCCTCAGTCAGAAATATTATAATAATGATAATATATCTTGGACATGCTCTGTTGAAAGAACCCTCTAAACCTTGTAAATTAAAAACATTTAATTCCAAATTATTTGACCAAATTAATTTCTCTCCAATTACAAACTCTGTGTAAACTATCTAGGTATAAAAAAAAAGCTGACACTTGTGAGATTTCATCAGAGATGTAATCATCACAGCAGATGCCTTTGTGTCAAAGTAACTGAGGATAAAACACAGACAAACATGAAGGAGATTGTCCTTGCCTGGCTTTTTATACCAGATAACCCCTTTAAAAATATTTTGCAGTAGATAAAAACTCTGAAAAACCAATGAAACAACAGAGGAACATTACCTGATGCTGCTGAAGTGAAGCAGAGGAAAGTTACAGAGATTTTTATTAGAGACAGACCTAAGTGTTTTTCAAATCTTGCACAATTTGTAAAAGTTTAATTTCTTCAGTATTAAACAGCAGAAATTAGGCTTTCTTTTTGAAAAAAAGAAGAAGAAGAAAGAAACAGCGACCAAAGGTGCTGTAGAGAACGGAGAGTGACAAAACTTGCAGTTCCAGAATTTGTGAAATGTCAGCATTCAGCACCTGGCATGTCTTCGTACATGCTGTCATGTCACGTTCTGCAGCTGATTAGTCCAGTGGTAAGATTACACACCTTTGGAGCGGGAGTCACAAGTTCGATTCCCACCCGGTATCCAGTAGGGGTCCTGGCTAGACCCCACCATACTAAAAACCAAGCCCTGGAATGGTACGGCTACGTCTGCAGCCTGTCCACAGCTCGGACACAAGCATTTCACTACATGTTGTAACCTGTATAATTGTGTATGTGACAAGTAAAGGTTGTTTTCTTTGTGTTAACATCTTTTTGCGGAATCAGCTTACCTGCTCTCATCTGCTGTTTTAGCTGTTTGGCTGTTGCTTAAATAGTTTTGTGAGCTTTAAGTTCAGAATCTGGCGTTTCTGGCAAAATACATTTATATTTAAAAATTTATTCAGAATTTAATCTTGCATTATTCAAATTAAAATCGATTTGAATTGGCATATCGATTTTTTAACCCCACCCCTAGTTCCTTTGAGAGTAGTTTATCTCAGACTATGCCCAGTTTGGCTTGTTCATTTTAGTCTTCATCACTGGTTGAGCGTGTGGGCTCTGTGTGCAGATGGGCCCCATATTTTGGGCTTGCCACCTTTAATGCTGACATGCAGGGAGGGGAGCAAGTAGGTCTTTCTACACCACTGTTTCATGTACCTGGGGTTTAGCTGGTGATTCTGGGCTGATCGCAACCCGGGGTCCCTTCTTCCAAACCTCAGAGGCTGGGGTGGATGTGTATCTGTGTATGTGTGTTTGTCTTTCACTGCCTCTGTGGAGTTAAATCATGCAGCTCTAGCTAGCCATAAAAAGACAGAATCAATAGTCTGTGGATTCAGCTGTAAGACTTTAGTGGCCTAGTATGAAGCAAGTTGAGATGTTCAAGTTTAGCACAGTTGAGATGCTACATCTGTTTATGGTTTGTCAGCTGTACAGTAGCTAAGAGTAAAGCTCTCATGAGACAACACCACCACCCAGAATAGCATTGGATGCCCTCTGCCTTTCCTGAAAGATCTTTTGAGTTACATTTTTAGTTAAAAAAAAGTCACAATTTTGAGAATTTCAAGTCAAATCTGTTATAAGCATAACAAATGTATGGTTTTTAAGACCCTCTTTTTTAGGCGTTTTTGAAAATTCAGTATTATAAAACAGCCGGCTATAGATTCAGTCGTATCCACTGGTTTGTGTTCATTATTTATAAATGCTGAATTTTTGTCAAGGATGGTTGTGTGGCAGGTAGGAGTAGGACCAGGACTTGAACAAAAAGGTTAACTGAAAGAGGCAGCTTTATACCCGCTGTAGATAAAGCGGAAAACAGGTGAATAAACATGGAGACATGACAGACTATACATGGAACATGGACACAGAGGTGAGGGAACAGAAACACTAAATCAAAGAACATAAAAGAATATAAATTAAACCAGAAAATGCAAACACTGGGTCACAGACCATGACAATTATAGGTATTCCTCTGACTCCATTTTGTTTTGTCTGCTATTATGAATATATTCTTTGGCTGATGCTTGAGCCAGTGTGTCAGCTCTTAATGAGCTAACCGATTAAATAATGAGTTTGAGCCTTTGTTTGATGAGTAACATTGGTAGAGTTTTGACTGACTGAAGTGATTGTAACAAAATTCAAAGTGTTGCAGCCAGCTTAAAGTTTGATGTAAGTTTTCACTGTATGATTTATGTTTTATTGTGTTGGCCTTTCTAGGCAGACAAGACAGGCTGTACAGTTGTTACCTTCAAGATGTCAACCTTCAAAGAAATTCCCAATAAATTCCTTCGAGATGAGCTGAATGTCAGTGCCAAAATAGAAGAGGAGGGAACAGGCAAGTCTGGCAATTGTTATTTTTCATTTTGTTTAATTGTTACATTTTTTTAAATTATACCTTATTGTCTAACATTTAAGTTTTATATTCAGGCATTTCACAGGAACAAGAAAAGAGAATAAGAATTTCCTATATCCTTGGAAAAGTGTCTTTTGTTGATATCCCCAGGATTTGGGAACCAGAATCAAATGCGGAAGGAAAAGTAAGTTCAAAATGTTTTTCTTTACTCTAGTTGTGTCATGGTGCTACAGAATTTAGAATTTAGTGTAAATAATGTGGGTTGTAGTAATGAAACATTGTGGTTTAAACAGGTTAAAGCAGTATACTACAATGATACACCCATTTCCAAAGCACCTGTGTATCTGTTTGTGGGAGAACATGGGTCGGCACACTTGCTAAAAAATCTAACAACTGACAGCAACGGTGTCGCTGAGTTTTCATTCAGCACAGATAACTTCGATGAGGATATTAAACTCCATGTAAGTAGATAATTACACTGAAACTGTAACTGTAACTGGTAAGTTTATTTTACATTAGCTTGCGTCTAAAGCCTTCCATTTTTTTCTTCTTCATCAACTTATTTTATGCTTCTTTCAGGCAATTCAGGCAACCCTGACACCAACCCTTAATTATCCAATATATAAAACTGGTTTTTATGATAGTGGATTTCACATACTGTCTAAGTCCCAACCTCAAGTACAAGATGCAAAAACATTCAGCTCGCTGGAGGTGAAGATGAAGGATAAAATCCTTTCCTGTGATGCAGAAGAGGATATATCTATACGGTACACTATAGTGAGGGAAGCAGCAATCTCCATAGATGTGATGTATCTGGTGAGTTATTTCTTGTCACAAGTCCACCCATATGTATTAGTGGTGCAACGGATCAAAAGTCTCACGGTTCGGATCGGATCACGGTTTTAAGTCACAGATCAGATCAATTTTCGGATCAACAAAAATAGAAAAAAAAGACAAAAATTCGACTCGCCGTTTACTTATTTAAGTATTTTTTGCCTATTAAAAACATTCAACTGAAGACTCATTCCACGCACTTATATAAAAACAAATTAAGGTGCAATATGGACATTATGGACGTTATAGACCATGCTGGGCATCCTCTGCATCCTCTGCACAATGCCATAAACAACCAGAGGACTGTGTTCAGTGACAGGTTGCTTCTCCCAAAGTCAAGGACCAGCAGGCTTAAAAAGTCCTTTGTCCTACACGCCATTAAACTGTTTAACTCCTCGCTGGAGGGGACAAAGGAGGGGGGAACAAGTAAGCTGTAGTGCCTTTTCACTGTGCAATAGTTTTTGCTAATATCCAACGGTGTAATAGACTCAAAATACTTGAAATGTGCCGTTCCCTTGTATTCTTATTCGTATTTATTCTATTTATCCCTTTTGTATACTCTGTATTTATATATGTGTATATATGGTATATTTCTGCTCACATTCTGCAACTTCTGTCGGTGCTGTGCAACTGGAAACTGAATTTCCGGGAGGAACCCATCCAAGGGATAAATAAAGTTTCATTGAATCTAATGTAATCTATAGGGCAGTGCAGGGTTTTGTATCTACCACTCCGCTGTGATATAACGAGCGGTCACGGTCACGTGACTATCCGTTGCCCTGGAGGTCCACCCATTTGTAGTTAGAGCAACAGAAGATGCCTGGGACAGTTCAGCCATAACTTTAAACTTCTCCTGCTCATACATGCTTGGAACGATCTTGTCACACTGAAGTGGACGCGCAATGAGATATCATAGCGTGGCTCGAGCACGTTCATCACAGTTTAAACCCCTTGTTTTGCACACCCCGAATAGCTTTTGTCATAGCTTTAGCCCGGTCGGATTGGGCAGCAAAAGGCTGCTTAAATGCCGCAAACTCCTCTGCTCCGCCACTTGGACCGCTAGCGCTGGCCATAACTACTGCTTGACAGACTGACCACGCGCACCATACACATACTTTTTTTTCCTTTTTCGAATCTTCGGATCATGTGCGTACCGAACCGTGGAGTGGGATCGGTTCTTATTTTGGATCAACTGTGATCCGTTGCACCACTAATATGTATATATATATAAACATATATATATATATTAGGGGTGCAACGATACTCGTATCGATATTGAACCGTTCGATACAGTGCTTTCGGTTCGGTACGCATATGTATCGAACAATACAAAATTTTTAATTTATTTCATCAACTTTCCTTCTGACGATGCTGTCTGT
>NW_005188509.1:0-900 GCF_000239375.1 Pundamilia nyererei
CATAAAGCAGCACGATAACGAGGTTTAAGATTTACATGGAAATCAAAGATTCCTGCATCGAACAGTTTATCATTTATGCATCTGCGAGCTTGAAGAGGAGAAACCTCCGGCAGCTGTTACAGAGCTGAGCGCTGAAATTCTTACAACCATCAAAACAGGACGTTTGTCTCACGAAAGTGTTTTAAACATGTTTTTCTGTTTGTTGTATCTGATTCTAGTGTGTGATAAAAGTCAAAGTTAATTAACAATAAAACAAGAGAATTGCATGTTTTCCCTTCAATGATCAGTGTGATGCTGTCACGCCAAACTTGCTGTGAAAGTGTTGCACAAAGCGTGCGAGGAAACGAGCTGCTCACAGCTTCCTGTCGATGTGAAACTGAGCTTCTTGTTGGTTTCTGTCTGATTTTATCTGCAGCTTCACGTCTGACTGTTCAGCTTTCAGTTGAACTGTGGTTTCAACTGAAAGCAGGAAGACTCAGTGAAGCACGATGAGGCAAACGGGGTCAACTGATGACGACGTCACAGGTCCAAGGCAGAGACTTCACCTGTGAGCAAACTTAAACTGTAAATGATCCGATTGGAGGGAAGCTTTTAATCAAAGAGCAATCCTTTATTTAACCCTGTGGCAGCTCACATGCTCTGTGAGGGTGCAGCCACCAAAGACCTGCAGTGACTGATGATGCTGCCCAAGTTTCAATCAGTATCAGAAATGGACGAGACGATTCAAACACAAGCAAGTTTATTTTGTATTAGAAGCAAACGACGTTTCAGTGAGAGCGGAGAATAAAACGTACAGACAAAAGTCAGATACAAACGATGTTGTTATAAACGACAGGAAGTAAAACTAAACGTAATGTTTGTACAAACAGCTGACAGGTTGTATTTACAGCAGGACGAAGC
>NW_005188509.1:2852-3879 GCF_000239375.1 Pundamilia nyererei
TGTCCACAAAACAAACGTTAATGTTTCGGCTTTAAAACAGGTTCATTTATCTGACATTTCTAAATGAAATCTTATGAAACACTATAACTCCAAACATGATGACTCAGGTGACCCTGAATCCTTGATTCTACATTTAGAAGTGCTGTGATCGATATTTCAGTTCTCTTACTTTATTGATTGTTGTGCGTTTGTGTTGCAGTTTGCAGCTAAGAACAGTGCGCTCGTGTCCAGGGTGTCTAAATGTTAGTGAAGACTGTGCGATGGAGAAGACACACAAAACTCTTTCCCCAAATTCATGTTGTATAAAATTTGTACATTAAACTTCAAGGATAACAAACTAGTTTTAGTTGTTCTTTGTACGTACAGCAGGCTGCAGATCAGCAGTTTAGTCGCCTGCTCTGACATTAGTTATTAAGTTTGTGTGTTTTTTATGAGCCGACTGTTTGACACGAAGCTCCTGTGGACACAAACTAACAGTCAAACTGAGAGGAAGCCGACAGTGAACTGAGACGCTGCTCGCTCCGCTCCGAACACTTTAATCCTTTTATTTTAGGATTTAAGAGTTTGACACAAACACCGTGACATTGAGCCAATAACACCCAGCCATCATGTTTGTTTGTATTTCACATAACTAACGATGAGTTCTTTGACCTGAGAGTCAAATTTCAGTCCGACAAAAGTAAAATAAACTGATTTTGGTCCAAACTGAGCCAATAAATAAAAATCAGAGGTTGAATGTTTGAGTAAATATTAAACTTCTTTATTTCTGTTGTATAAACTTTATTTTCAGATGCACTTAACTTTGTTTAATGCAGCGTCCACACTATATATCATCACTTGCCGACAAACGTTCGGCCAAACTGTTCAGTTCTGCTCTTTTATGCTTTACACATAATTTATGACATAAACACATGTGAGTGTTTCCTGAAAGCTCGGATATAAAAACAGGTATTATCTGTGCCGAACCTTCAGTGCTTTAATTTGATGTTTTTGACGACAACTGAACTTTTCTCACAGCTTTTACCTT
>NW_005188509.1:5564-6805 GCF_000239375.1 Pundamilia nyererei
AAACGCTGGTAAATGTGCTAAAAATGGATTATTTGTAGTACAAGGAGTGCGAGGCAGGTCTATCCTGTGCAGGCTGATAGATGAGCACAGGTATGGATGGATGGGAAATACTGGAAGGGCAACAACACAGTGTGTGTGTGGCACAAGGCTGCTGAACCGTCCATCATCTTTCTCCAGTTTCGTCTTATATTGTTTGAAATCCCTGAGAATGAATTCGGCAAACACTAGGTTATATTTATCTTTGCTAAGAAAAACCGCAGTTCTGTCTTTAGCTAGCAGGCATGCACACAAACAGTTTGTGATATTTGTCGAGATGCTGTTTGTTGGACCTGTCGTTGCTCGCCGACTTCCTCAACTATTAAAACAAATTGTATCACCTGCTTTGGAGTTTATAGAAGATGGCCATCTTGGTTTTCCTTTGCTTCAGTTTGATTTTCTTGTAATTACCTTTAGTTTAAGTTAGAGTTTGTCATTGCACCCATTCATTCTTTTTTACCAATAGCAGACCAGTTCTTGTGAATAATCCAGTTGATCAATTCAAGGATCATCTTTATGCAACATAATGTTAAAGCCAGGTGGAGAGAGAGCGTGGACCCAAAGACAGTGCTGAGGCAAGTTTGGTTTTCACTAGTTTATTATGCATTTACAAGTTATGGTGATGTGATGTAGTGTGAAGGATCTCTGTTTCTGCTGCATGAGGGACCACGAGTCTCCGAGGAAAAGACACTGCAACAGAGGAGAGAAAAGTCGATGATCGGAGGGGAGAAAATCAGAAATCTCAGTAACACAGGTGAGGTGAGGGGCTAACTTGAATCTGCAGGTGAGTAGACGTGAGGGGAGGGAATCAGGAGAAAGCAACTTCCAAGCTGTTATCCAGTATTCCAGCAGCCAAGGAGGTGAGTAACTCAGCATGAGAAGAGATACAAGTTAGTTTCAATCAAAAACATGCAGAGAATTTCTTCTTGGCCTGGTGATGATGTTAGACTTGAAAACCTTTGTTTTGTTAGTATAAATAAAACTGTTTTATTTATGTTTATATACACACTGCAAATGTGCTCAATGAGTTGGCGATCCGTCTTTTGAAGGTCGAAAGCGTCGTTCGGCGTGACTGATATTGTAGGAACTGTATTGCAGACGGTTGTTTGCAACACACACACAGAAGATGGTTAGAATAAGTCTCTGGGTTAGAGCGTCCGTACAAGATGTCCTGAACCAGAACTTAGAATCAGTAGAACAATGGA
>NW_005188509.1:8327-9776 GCF_000239375.1 Pundamilia nyererei
TTGCCTCCTTGACTCCTTTTTCTAACCCGGTCACTTTTTGTTACTCCCCCCTCACCGCCTAGACCCCTCAGGGGAACGTAACAGTAAATAAAATTGAATTGAACTGAATTGAAATGAATACCAGACGAGGTCAGACATGGACGGGGAGGATTTGCAGGAAGACAGCGAGGCTGCCTCGTCCGTGTGGGAGCAAGATAGCCTAGTAATCTTTGTTTTTGTCTCACTACAAAGTTGTACAACCCGTTGAGGGTTATCCTTCTTACAAAGCAGGCTGCTGGTTCACACAGAGGTCCACGGCTCTCTGTAAACTTCTCATTTCAACTGCCAAAGCAAATTAAATCTTTTTCAAAGACAGAACTTTCTCCTGAAGTTCCGTCTGAAAAATTTGAACACAACAAAAACCATAAGGTAGTTAATGGACTGGAAGAGAGTTGGTGGAGATGCTGATCTTGAATGCTCCTCCTACTGATTGCCAGCAATGAAGAATGGGTGGAATGGAATGGGAAGAACAGACTAAACACAGTCGTTATCAGGGTGTTTTTGTTCGGCTCCAGCCTTGAGACCACAGCTGGCGCCAAAGGGATAGCCGCATGATGATGGTGGTTTTTTTCTTTAGTGCGAACAACTCATGAGAATTTCAAAGGTCTCTCAATCTCCCGTTGGAGAGCCGCGAGCTTCTCCATGATGTTATCAAACTTATGCTCTGTGATGTTGTCATTCTTGTGCTCAAAGAGCTGATTCTGAGAACTCACGACCGCCGAGAGCTTCTCCAAGATGTGATCCAACTTTCACTCAGAGGTCTTATTCCGAGTGTTCACGGCAGCTTTAAGCTTCTCCAAGATCTTCTCCGTGCTGCACTCAATGAGCCCATTTTGAGAGCTCACGCCTCGTCCCATCGTTCCAATCCCAGCGGGCAGCCTTGTGGGGGTTTGAACAGCCGGTTCCACTTCCTTAATTCTTCGATAAATCAGGGCCAAGCCAGCTCCGATCAGCAAGAACCCTGTTACCATGGTTCTGAATAGGTAGATATTTTCAGCGTCTTCGATCCACAGTTAAATGAAGTTCAACACGGGTTTTCTTTGGATTCATTGGCTCCACAAAACTAAAACTACACTCAGACATAACAGATATCACAACAGAGGTCATTCGCTGTCAATGTGCAAGATCATGTTGTAGTTCATTTGACTCCTAAAATGATCCCTATGAGTGCTGCCTAATAAAATGAAATACAGATGATGATAATAGAATATAAATAAAAGTTGAAATCTGTAAAGAACATTTAAAAATATAATAAAATGTCACACTGTTGCAAATCTGCTGCAGAGAATCTGCATTCTGGTCATTTAGTGCACATAGCGGTAAAATAAGCTTTTTAATTCTAGTTAATTCTTTTGTGACTGTGAGGGAGCGTGTGCTCTCAGTGCTGCTGTTTCTAATGCGATGCCTGCA
>NW_005188509.1:10673-18306 GCF_000239375.1 Pundamilia nyererei
TTTGTGCATTTTGCTGGTATACTTTGGGTGACACATCAAACCAACCTCAGTCACCTCCCTCAACTTCTCCACCTGCCAGCTCAAACCTGCAATGCTAAAACTTACCTGGATTTCAACCAGCATCCTGTTCCTTTCAAAGTAAATCCCTACACACCTTCTGTTCTCACTCACCATTACAGCACTTTGGATTTAACACTTGTCTCCAGTTTCTAGTGGATTTCTTTCCCTCAGACCTGCAAGAAACCCCCTCCCTGGATTCACCTCCACATTTTTTGTTTAGAGTAAAAATTGACGTTTTTGAACTTTATCTCTATTTAGTCAATCTTAGTGCTAAGTTCCTCTTGAGGTAAAGATTATACATCAAAACACAAATCAGACAATGCAAACCTTTAAAAATGAATCCAGTAGATTCAAGCGGTTTGACATCATTTACAATTAAAAACAAAAAGTGGAAGTAAGAAACTGGTCTGAACAATCTAACAACAAACATATTAGTACAGACCTAAACATGAAAAAACATGTAAGGTTTGTTTGAAGGATGAAACTTGCTATTCCATGAGCTTCTTTTAAAGTCTTTTTTTAATAAAGTTTTTATTTTAATGGTGAAAAAAGTCTCCAAAGAACCTAAAAACAAACAATATATGTGTGAACCTGCTGACTGAACAGAGGCCTTCCTGTGGACTTTATTCTTCTGCTCTGTATGAGCAGCGTTCAGACCTGGAAAAGCTGTAGATGGGTTTTTGTAAGGGTGTCAGGCTGACTTCAGTCACTGTGCCCCGTATCCACGGTGAAAAACACTCGTACAAAAACTGTTGAACTGTTTCTCTATGGCAGACGTGCAGAAGCAGCTGAACACGGCTTGAGGTTTCTTCTCTGTGGCTTGTTTGAAGACAGCAGATGCTCTTATCTGATGGAGCTGAGCATCAGTCTAAAAAAGGGGCTTCAGAGGTTTTACTGCCATGCTGAGCAAAATTACTGTTGTAATTATATTTAACTGGTGTGTTCTGAACAGGCTGAGCATCATAGGAATAACAAAGAGCCTCTGACCTTCTTCACTGAAGTACCAGCTGCTATCCACAGGATCACATCACTGTCATCTTCTGAATTCTTTTTTATGCTAAATCTCAGTTTCACCTCAGGAGACCGATAAATCTGTTTATACTGTGCACAATATTATTTGATCTGTAAATTTTATTGTAGAATATTGCACAATAAGGGCCTTATTCTTAATATTGTTCCTCCTTTTTGCATAGAGTTACATTTACTATCTCTGGTTTTTATCTTTTACTGGAGTGACCACACCAGTGTTTTGCAGTTAAGCAGCAGGTTTCATTAGCAGCCAGCAAGTCACGACTCAAACGAGGGAAAGTCTCGTTTAGCATCAGGAGATATCTACAACATAAAAGCTGAGGTTAGAAACCTCACACATAACTCATGTGATCTCAGGAACCATGCTCAGATATAAAGAAAAGCTTGTTGGGAGTTTTTGTAAAGGTGTCACACTGACTTCAGTCACTGTGGTACGTCGACACGGTGAAAAACACTCGTACAAAAACTGTTGAACTGTTTCTCTATGGGAGAGTCGCACAAGCAGCTGAATGTGGGTTGAGGTTTCTTCTTATCAGCCTGTGTGGCTTGTTTGAAGAGAGGAGGATTTTTATCTGATGCAACTGAACATCAGTCAAAAAAAGTCATTTTAAAGGTGAATTCAAACATTTGACATGTTTGGACTCAGATTAACACAAACGTTTGCTTTTTATAGCTTTTTGACTGTTTTCATTGTGTTAAACTGTCATGTTTTCTTTTATAAAAATAAAATGCTAAAAAGTGTAGAAATTAATGCATATACCTTTATCATCAAAATGCAGCTAATTCATTGTGTGATGCTCAAAATCCTCCTAATGTTAAAGGGGAGTTTTTCCTTCCCACTGTTGCCAAAGTGTTTGCTCAATTGCGGAGTTTCTCTGTATTATTGTGTTTTAATGTGATTTGGTGCTATATAAATAAAATTTAACTGAACTGAATTAATGTTGTGTGAATATGTTTCTTGCTCTCTCATTTCATTTCACAATCAAGTAATAGCACTGCCACACAAAGAGCTCTGTCCATGGTTCTGAAATCAAAGCCTACATGCATCTCTGTGAATGCCTTGGTTTTTGTTGTTGTTTCGTGTATCTGTATAAAATGTACACAGACATTTGAGCCAGTGTGGATGCTAACTTTACTGACACGAGCTGCCAGATTTCATAACATAGGCTCTGCTCCAAATCTGGGAGATCCAAGATCCTGTTCTAGCAGAATTAGGTACTATTTATAGTCTTAGTTTCCAATTGTTCCTTGTCAGAGTGGCTGTTTGCCTCCCTTCTGTGTGACTTTCTCATATTTGATCCTGTGTGTGTGTTTTTTTTGGCTTCATTCGAAGAATCTCAATGTAGTTGTCTTTGGATTGTTTTCTTGGACTTTGCTGAAATAAAGGTTTTTGCACTTACCTGTTTCATGTGTTTCGGTTCTCTTCCTTCTGCGTTTCATGACAAATTTTGCTTTTAGTTATGCTCTGCGTTTAATGTTTTCTTTTTGTTTTCTGAGCTGATTTATTTTTCCTGTTGTTTCATTATTTTTTCAACAATATATTTGTAATGTTTATAAACAGGATATGAATTATCCCTGAACCCTGAAACCATACCTCTGAACCTTTGAGGAAGGCTGTAAGAGCCTAGAAGATGCATTCTTGCTAGACTTTTGGGAAAAGAATCAGTTCATTGTCAATATTAGGAAATCCCAGGTAGGAAGGCTTGGCTGTGCAACAACATGAATAAAGTTAAAATGTATACAAACAACACAATATCCAATCAAATGACTCACAGATTCAAAGCAATATTCATGCCAAAAAAGTGGAGAACATTTTTCAAAGTGGTGATTTTACACTTCATATGAGGACTCACACGGAGAGACTTTACCCCTGCAACACCTGTGAGAAAATATTTAAAGGCATGTGCACATATACAGGTGTACAAAAACATAGTGAGTGAAGAAGAAACACTCAGTGCATCATGGGAATCCCCCGGCAGCCTAGACCTATTGCAGCATAACTAAGGGAGGATTCAGGGTCACCTGGTCCAGCCCTAACTATATGCTTTAGCAAAAAGGAAAGTTTGAAGCCTAATCTTGAAAGTAGAGATAGTGTCTGTCTCCTGAATCCAAACTGGAAGCTGGTTCCACAGAAGAGGGGAGGCACATGAGTTAAGGAGATGTATTTATTTTAGGTTACAGTTCATGTAATGCACTGCCCAAAGTAGTCTTATCAGTTAAAATGGAAAAGAAAGGTAACTGTGGTCTTCAAATTGATTCTATCCAGGCAGAGAAAACAGGGGATGCATGTTTGACCATTAAAAATATGGCGGATCTCAAAAAATATCAGTGAGCAACATGATCTGGACGACAAACAAGGTAACAAACAGCCACACTCTCACTTCTGACACACAATGAAAGGAACAGCTCAGCTATATCTGGAAGAAACAACTGCATCAGTCAGACAGCTGCAGAATAGGATCAAATGGAACAGAAAATATTTGCCCACATGAATCACAATACACAGGACTTGGAATATGAAACAGTTTCAGACAACAATTCAAGTATCAATGAGGACTGCTGCTACAAATGAAGAGTACAATCAGAGGAATAAAACTGAGATTAGTAATTATCCACTTTAAATGTAGAAGCCTATAGGCTATATTTAATCATATCAAAGAATGTTTTAACCAGTTTTCACATCCATTCAGTGTCATTGACTTATCTGAAACTTGGATTAATGTGGGAAAAGGAACAGACTTTGAACTGGAGGGTTATGAATTCACATTTATAACTCTGCAAAACAAAGGTGGAGGAGGAGTGGCCGTGTATGTGGACAAATCATTGAGATTTAATGTGGTGGATAAGATGACAACAGTGATTGATAATGTACTGGAATGTATAACATTCCAGTACATTATCCATTTATGAAATCAATAATGAAAAAAGTAAAAATGTAATCACTGGCTGTACAGATTTGCCACTCGTGCCGTCAGGCAGGAATGCAGGAAAGCAGAATGAAAATGGAAGAAAGACAAACTCCACATCTCTTACAAAGTGTTTAGGGATTGTTTTATTAACTATCAGCGCGCCATCAAGGTAGAAAGAGCACATTATTTCTCCAAGGTCATTACTAAGAATTCTGGTAATCCTAAAGTTCTATTCAACATAATCAACTCTGTCCTGCATTCCACCACTACCGCCATATCTGAGACTGCCTCACACACTCCTGAGGATTTTCAAAAGTTCTTTACTGAAAAAATTGATAATATCAGAGCACATATCCCACTCCCATCCCAAGTCCCTTCGAAAACACCTACATGTTCATTCTTTTTCTCCGAATTTAAACCAGTCTCATTATCCCATCTTACTGATATAATATTGCACATGAAACCAACTTCTTGCCCCTTGGATGTGTTACCTACACCATTTCTCAGAGATGCGCTATTGTAAAGTATCTCAAATGGAACTGTTCCTTATTCGTTTAAACAAGCTGTTGTCCAGCTGCTTCTAAAAAAAACCTGGTTTGGACCCGTCAGTTCTTGGAAATTGTGGACCAATCTCTAAGCTGCCATTTTTGTCTAAGGTTCTCGAGAAAGTCATCCTCCACCAATTATCCTCATTCTTGGACACACATAATATTCTGGATAAATATCAGTCTGGTTTCAGAGCCTTCCACAGCAGAGTCTCTACTGAAGGTGTTCAATGATGTGCGTTTAGCTGCTGAAAAGTACCGTTTTAATTCTTCTAGACCTGAGTGCAGCATTTGGTAATGTTGACCACACAATCCTATTAAACCGTCTAAAAACGTGTCGGCATAGAAGGAAGTTATAATTTAAGGGATTTTGAAAAAGCCTTTTTATTTCTGTGAGTGGAGCGAAGCTGTGGAACAGTTTGAGTTTGGAGCTGAAGCAACGTCCAAACATAAAGCAGCTCAAAGAGTTAAACAGATGTGATGTTCATGAGTTATAATGAAAGGAAATTCATGAAATTCAGCTAATATTTCTGTTTAGGAAGTTTTATGGTGTACTGTATATATTATATCAGCAATATGTTTGTTATTATTACTGCAGATTATATCAGTAAGGAAGCTGATGAAATATTGACTGATAACTTATGGTGAAGGGGTGGGATTAAATATGCGTGTCCTTCAAACCTTTTTCGATATGTAACTGAATCAGAACAAGTGAAGCAATGTTGAAATGTATGGGGGGGGTTTGTATACCATTTTTTCTCTTCTTTTCTTTGCTAAAGCCTTCAGGATCAATAAAGTTTTATGGAATTGAATTAAATTAAATGAACTTTGTATATTTTTACATAATCAAAATAAATTAACAAACAAACAAACAAACTTTTGAAGCTGATACTTTATGCAGATGACTGAAAACAAGACCTGTGTGTCAGTGTCTTCATTCATCTGCCTTCACTAATTCCCTGGTTTTAGGGCACAACACATGAACTAGTTTTTCAGCATCACTCTGGGACAGGATATTTCTAATTTTGGAGATGTTGCACAAATGGAAGAAAGCAGTCTTACATATTTGTTTAATATGCACATTGATGGACATATCCTACTCAGGAACAATGCCAAGATTGCTCACAGTGTTACTGGAGGCCAGGGTAATTTATTCCAGAGTAATAATCTGGCTAGACAACATCTTTCCAAGAATTTCAGGGCCAGGTACAATAAACTCCATTGTTAATTAATATAAAATCTGTAAAAATAAAAAAATAAAAATAAAAATAAATTAAAAAAAGCTCATCAAATGACACACATCAAAGATTCTTCCAAGCCCAAAAATGTGTGAAAACTGGTGATTTTATCATATGATTACTCATATGGATGAACAACTAAGAAACCGTACCCCTGGAAAGATCTCAGAGAAAATCTGTAAAAGCAAACTCCATACCACACCAGTGACAAGAAATGTAAATGTATCAAAGCATCAAAACATCAGATCTCAACGATTTAAGACATAAAACACTGATCTCCCATTAGTGTCAAGCAGCATTCTTGTGTAAAATTGGAAAAGTTTCATTGATTGGTGATTTGATTGTCCATTTTAACACTCACATGTGTGAAACTTTACTCTGGGAACACCTGTGAAAAAAGGTTTAAATGTATAAAAACAGTAAAGCATTCACATCAGATATCAAAAACACATTATTGCCAAAGCAATGAGTTAAACACCTACATGACAAACAGGGGAGAGAAACCCTAACCCTGCAACACTGGTCAGAAAAGATTTAATGACATGAGACCCCTCCACATTGCTTATGATTTCTCTAGAAAAGAGTCCTGAACACATGAATCATAAGCGATTTTAAAGATTCGGAGATATATTTGTGTGTACCAAATATAGTTTGACCATCACATTATTGCTCAATGATTTAAAGCCAAAGTCCTACCAAAATGTACTCATGCAGGACTCATGCAAATGGGAAACCTTATCTCTGCAACACTAGCGAGCAATGTTTTACACAGGTGGTGGAAATTATCCATCCATCCATCCATTTGCTTCCACTTATCATTTTCAGGGTCGCGGGGGGCGCTGGAGCCTATCCCAGCTGTCATAGGAGGAGAGGCAGGGTACACCCTGGACAGGTCGCCAGTCTGTCACAGGGCCAACACACAGAGACCGACAACCATTTGCACTCACATTCACTCGCGCATTCACACCTATGGGCAATTTGGATTAATCAATTAACCTATCCCCACAAACTGCATGTCTTTGGACGGTGGGAGGAAGCCGGAGTACCTGGAGGGAACCCACGCAAACACGGGGAGAACACGCAAACTCCACACAGAAAGACCCCGGCCTGATGGTGGAATTGAACTCAGGACCTTCTGTGCGGCAACAGTGCGAACCACCGTGCCACCGTGCTGCAGTGGAAATTATTTCCGAAGTAAACATATAAGCAATAAATAGTAATTATTTATTTCTTATATGTTTATACAACCTTCCACTTCATCAAAGTCACAGATACGTTTAATAGGTATCCTTGATGTTAGTGACTTAGTTAAGAAAAATTAAAGTCATTGACCGAGTGAATATTTTATTTTCCTTAGAGCTAAGCAGTGCCCAAAGCAGTGAACAAAGGCTTCTAATCAACCCTTATGTCCCATGAAAAAAAAGCAAAACAAGGAGGACGTCTGAAGGACGATGGTTCTCAGGTGGAAATGGATGGGGTGCCCACTCTAGGTCAGCGAAGAGTTGCTGCCAAGAGTGCAGAGGTTTCAGTATCCCCAGGTCTTGCTCCTGAGTGGCAGAAATGAGCTTACTTAACTTGGACATCAGGTGAGTGACCTCCTGTGATTAATTTATGTTGTGTTTTATATCCCACAAATTTCTTTTGAATTTATTTTAACGACAGACTTTGTGTGAAAGTAAACTGTTAGTCTTCAGTTTTAGTCTTTTTTTCCACAGCTCTGAACAGTGGAGCTGAAAGTTGTAATTTCAAGTTTCCCCTGGACATCAGCAGCTTTTTCACTTGTTTTCAGTCTCGTCCTCGGGCCTGACCATTTTCAGAGAATTGCTCTTTGTTTGTTAAACCTCTTAAAGAT
>NW_005188509.1:19927-21162 GCF_000239375.1 Pundamilia nyererei
TGTAGGTTATTGTTATGTACTACATTTGTTACTCATTTATGAAGCACAGTACTTAATAATTAGATCTATAATAATCAATGACAATCTAACATTAGGTTAACACACCTGGTTGGAAATCACTCTCTACACTAAACCTGTGATCTCACACAAAAAAACCCCAAAATGGCTGAAAGTGTTCAAACATTAGGAACAAGCAGAGACGTCTGCTTCCAAATGCAAACATGCATCATGTCAGATTGTTTCTCCTGGAGTTCTGCACCAAACTGTCCCTGCTGGATCTCCTCCCTCTGGAAGCTCCTCACGCCTCTTGAACAAAGATGGATGAAAATGTGACCTCTGACCTCAGTTAAGCCTCCGGGAGCAAGTTCGAGTCAAACTTCAGATACACAGTGACCTCTAGTGGCAGTTGAGTGACGGCACAGCAGCTGCGGTTTCTGAACGCAGGTTTAACAGGTTTGGACTCACTTTAAATGAACGAAACAGTTCAGACGTGCAGGAAAGCTTTTCTCCAAAGTCTCTGCAACGGTTTTTAGAACAATAACTTCCACCGTCATAGCAAAGATCAAACTTTTGGTAGGTCTCTGGATGTCAGGTGCCCGAGATGAAAGTGAACTTTCGTGTATTACACATTAGCTAACAAGCAAAAGGTCCACAGTCTGAGGAAAGGCATGAAACCTCAGACACGTGGAACGACTCGCTGTGGGATCACTTCTCAATCAGGGAGCAGGTGAAAGCAGCTTCTCCACACCAACTCATAAAACCCACCATAAAGTACCACAACGTGTGCTGGCACAATGAATGATTATTACTGAAAGTGATCTTTAAAGTCATCCATCATTTACAGCTGGAATGTAAAGTTGCATTTAGAAGAAGAATTGTATTTTATCTGAGGCTCTTTGCTCCTCTGCTGGAACACAGATCAAGCAGCAACACATTAAACTGATGGTTTGTGATGGGAGCAGCTGAACATTTGTTTCCGAGATAAAACTGTTTTAATTTTGAGACTGAAATCAAGCCCACTGAGGTGGATGTTCCACACACGGGCTACATTTACCAGTGGGCAGGTGTAAACCATGTGTTCTTTAACACAGCCGTATCTCGTGATGAAAAATCTACACTGTCTCCTAGCAAACTGCAGAGGTTTAACAGTGTGTGGCTCCCTCTAGTGGATGTTGTGGAGTATTCTGTTGTCTTTGCTCCAAAGGTTTTTGTACAGAGTTTTGCTGTTTCCTGTC
>NW_005188510.1:0-1345 GCF_000239375.1 Pundamilia nyererei
AGAGACTAAGGGAGAAGGCAAAATGACATGCTACAGTGGAGAATAGATAAGGAGTGGAGAAGAAATGCTCACTGCATCACAGACAGGAAGTCCTTTAAATAAACAAACAAACAAACAAACAAAGAACTGTTTTATTTGTTGTTATCTATCATATGCTTGGCCCTTACTCTGAGTTTCTACCTCATTTCCCAGACTTTTAAAAAATCTGATTTAGTTCTCAGTTCAGATAAAATAATTATAGACACTATGAGTAAGAGCCAAACAGACGATCGATAACAACAAATAAAAGGCTAAGTCAGGTATTCAAATGAATTCAAACTCTGTCAGTGTCCTTAGTTTATTACTGATTGATTTAAATTAGAATATTCTTCCTGCAAACAGATTTCTATAAGACTGGAAGTTGAGGAGAAAAAGCTGAAGTTTAATGAAACACTCGTAAGTGTTTATGCTTACTTTTTTTTTTTAAATGCTTACTTTTTTGGCTTTTAGCCTTTTTTGGGACAGATGCAGTGACGATAGACAGTACAGCTGAGAGAGAGAGGTGAGGACACACAGCCCGGGTTTGGCCCAGGCCAGATGCTGTCCTGCCATACGGCATATAGCTCACCCACTGAGCTAAACCAGCACTCCATTTTAATCTTTCATACAATTGAAATAAGTCATAATTACAAATAAATTACAAATTTAGATTGAGAGAACTGACCTGAGATTCACTTGGACTCGGAGGACATCGGATTCTCCTAGCCTTGTTATCTGAAGAAGAGGTGATATTATAGACACCTCTTCAGCTCTGGCACACTTCATGTTTTGTAGAAATCATTTAACATTATTTAAAAAATCCTCAAATTCGTTACTTAGAGGCTTGCCTTTGGCAGGCTATTCTCTACAAGCTTGTTGTCATGGTCCTGGGACCCAGTTTTGTTCTGTTTTTTTGATCATTGATTATTTTTATCACTGTTATCACTACTAGTATTTAGGTTTATTTCTCAGTATTTCTAGCTCTCTAATTCTTTACTATGTGATTACTAGTTCTTAGGTTTTGTTATGTGGCTTCCCTGTGTTCTGTGTTGTCTACTCTGTGCCCTCCTATCCCACGTTTCAGGTTGCTATGTTCTGTCTCCCCCGGTCTCTGTTAAGTTTACGTATCTTGAGTTAAGTCGGTGTGTTTTCTGATTTACTTTAAAAGTGCGTGTCTCATGTCAGTGCTTCTAGGTTTGCTTCCCTTGTCTAGTTTAGTCTGATTTCTCTGTGTCTCCCTCCTGTCTCCCATTCCCTGGTTACTGTGTTTTTAGCCCTGTGTTTTCCTTGCCCTATGTCGCGTCGTAACCTCATAATTGCCCGTGTG
>NW_005188510.1:2648-6048 GCF_000239375.1 Pundamilia nyererei
CAGTATGCAGAACACCTCGCTCAGGAGGTGGCCAGGAGGTATCCTAGTCAGATGCCCAGACCACCTCAATTGGTTCAGTTTAATGTGGAGGAGTAGCGGCTTTAGTCTAGTTCCCTCCTAAATGACTGAATTTCTCAAACTATGTCTAAAGGAGAACTGAGCCACATTCTGGAGACAACAAAATGTTCACCGCTTGTATTTGCAATCGCATACTTTAGGTCACTAGCCAGGCGAAGGTAGGGATGTTTATCTGTCAGGGGCCACTAGGCTGGTACGAGGGCTGAACCCAAAAGCAAACTCAATTGACTAGTGAGATACAGTGAACTTAAGTTTATTTAATCACAAGGAAAAAAGAAGGAGAACTTTGGGGGGTAGGAGACAGAGGTGAGGGTCTTAGATGTTGCAGTCACTAGAAGCAAAGGGAGAGAGGGATTAGTGAGGGAGTAGGAGGAATTGCCAGGTAATGATTAGAATGAAGAAATTACAGGTTACTGGTTAGATGAGAGACTGGGGTCCGGAGGGAGGGAGGAACTGGTGTGAGTGTCCAACAGGGTGAGAGTGAGGCAATCCAGCCAATTTGCATGATCCAGAGGTGAGTGGCAGGCAGAGTGAATTTCTGTGAACGCTGTCGGAGTAGCTAGTCCATGAGCTTTTTCAGGTGAGAGGAGAGATGAATCCAGAACACGAGAATCAGCTGCAGGTGTGGTGGGTAATGATTCTGGTCAGAGGTAAAGAAAAACACAAGGAGACCGGTTATACGAAAGAAAATTTCTAAGATTTAAGTGTGCAAGAGCCAAGTTACCATCATGGGGTAGTGGACAGTCTAGCAGAGTGTGGAAGCCAACGCACATCTTAAGTACTGGACAGCTCTTTGCTGTTTGATGGCTTGCAGGTGGCCACGGCAGGTGGGGAATGGCAAACCCAGCTCTGGGGATTGGGCCAGGATGGCCAGGCAGTAGACGTCATTATCAACTAGTAAAATCAACACCATAGCATATTTATATTCAGATCTCTCTTTACCACAAGAGACCAGTAAAGCATATGCATCACTGCAGACATGGCTCCAATCCATTTGTCACTCCCCCGCTCTCCTTTCTCTTCACTTTTGACCCCCAGATACTTGAATTCCTCCATTTGGGGCAACAACTTGTCCCTAACCCCAAGAAGGCTCTCCAATCTATTCTTGCTAAGAACTTTCAAGCCCCACACTTGAAAGTGCTAACTGGTATTCCCATTGCTTCACATTGGGCCGCAAACTGTTGATGTACAAGCTGGATGCCACCACCTGATGAAGCCAACAGAACCACAAAAAATAGAGATGAGATCCTGAGACAACCAGAGGGGAGGCCTTTTGCTACTTAAGACTGCCTAGAAATTTTGTTTAAAAAATTATGAACATAATCATAATCCCAACACCTGCTGGGAATGAGTCTATTGTCAGCAAGACAGACCAAGCTCTTGCTGCAGTTGCACAAGGACCAAATGGCCTTTGATAATGAGCTAGATGCCCCATACTCCCAAAGCACCTTCCATACAATGTCTCGAGGGATGCGGTCAAATCCCATAAAACACATGTAGACTGTAACCCCCATTCAAACTTGAATTTCCTCATTAGGATAAAGATCTGGTTTAGCGGTCTATGACCAGGATGACAATCACTGAATCCGAGGTTCGAATTATGGACAAACTCTTGTCTCCAGTACCCTGGCATAGACTTTTCTTCCTAGGGAGGCTGAGTAGTATGATCCCACTGTAATTGAATCACACAAGTAACCACCACCCCTGTCTGCCAATCCAGAGGGACTGCCCTGGATCTCCAAGTGATGTTGCAGAGGTGTGTCAACCAAGATATACCTATAGTAACTCAAGGCAAATCACCTGGGGCCCTACCACTAAGGAGTTATTTAACTACCTTACTCACCTTGGACCCATTGATCCGGAAGTTGTCTGTCTCGTCCCCAGACTATTTTTCTTCAATAGAAGGCATGTCAGTGGGACTGAGAAAAGTAGTCTTAACACCAACCAACTATATCCTTGGTTGAAGTCAGCAACCCACACTGAGAACCTGATGGTTTGCTGGAATTGCCTCGAGGCTGACCAAAAGGCTTCTTCCATGACCTTAATGAACTCCTCCCATGAGCTAAGGCTGCATCCACATAGGAATACTAATAATTTGTAAGGAATAACTGAAACTGTGAAAACCATGTTTGGAAAATATATAAAATATATAAAATTCCCCTCCCACCCCTGCGGGCGTTCTATCCTCCAAGCTGGGGTCCTCTACCAGAGGCCTGGGAGCTTGAGAGTCCTGCGCAGTATCTTAGTTCCCAGGTCTGCGCTCTTCTGGACAGAGATCTCCAATGTTGTTCCTGGGATCTGCTGAGCACATAGTTCTTTGATTACCACCGGGACCACTGTTACCTTCACCCTCCACATGTTCTCCAACTCTTCTCTGAGCCCTTGGTATTTCTCAGGTTTCTGGTGTTCCTTCTTCCTGATGTTGCTGTCATTCAGAACCGCTACATCTATCACTACGGCCGTCTTCTTCATGGTTGGAGAAAGAGAGGAACCAGGCATGGAGCTCTGAATGCAAGGCAGTGTGTTTATTTACAGTGGTAAAAGGTTAACAACAGTTCAATGTGCAACGTAGTCAGTTGTGTCCCCCTTCCCGTGCTCAAACAGTGCGTGGCAGTGAATTTTCCTTCCTCCTCCAGGTAGACTCCCATGCTTGTGATTCTCCTCCATCCCTGTTCCTAGTTGCACACAGAACAGCAAACAGTTAATCACTTGTCTGGCAGGCAACACTTAACTACGCAAACGGTCAGAGAATACTACCAGGCTTAGTGCAATACTCCAGCGCTGACTGTCGTTCGGCCACACCAGCTCTGCCTAAGATGGTGGATGATTAAAGGCAGCTGTTGGCTGGATCAGTTGCAGGTGTGGCGGCTCCAGAGCGGCAGCACACCCGGGTCGGACGTCACTCATTGCCATGCGACCTCCGTAAACAATTGCCACGGAGCCGGAGAGGAAAATGAAAGAGAGAGGAAAACACACAAACACAGGCAGGTCGACCGGTCGGGGAACCGTCCAACCCTGACATTCTGTTTGTCTACCACCACTATGTCCGCTTGGTTAGCCATCACCATTTTGTCCGTCTGTATCTGGAAATCCCACAGGATCTTAGCTCGGTCATTATCTGCCTCCTTTTGGGGCGTCTCCCATTTTGACCTCGGGACTTCCAGGTTATACTCGGCACAGATGTTCCTGTACACTATGCCGGCCACTTGGTTATGGCGCTCCATGTATGCCTTGCCTGCTAGCATCTTGCACCCTGCTGTTATGTGCTGGATTGTCTCTGGGGCATCTTTACACAGCCTGCACCTGGGGTCTTGCCTGGTGT
>NW_005188510.1:6219-8834 GCF_000239375.1 Pundamilia nyererei
GCCTTTCCTTCCATGATAATACTTCCTCTTCTTGCTCCTCTTTCTCTGGTTCCTGCTGCCTGATGTATTCACTGAGCACACGTTTGGTTGGGGTGATCTTCCTGATGTATTCATGGATGTTCCCTGTCTCATCCTGGACAGTGGTGCTGATGCTCACTAGTCCTTGGCCTTCTTCTTTCCGCTTAGCGTACAGCCTCAGGGTGCTGGACTTGGGGTGAAACCCTCCATGCATGGTAAGGAGTTTCCTGGTCTAAGAAGTCCTGGACTAGGGACTCTTGTTAATTATCTCACTGAGGGGGTTCAGGCCTATGCAGAACAGCAGTGGGGACAGAGCATCTCCTTGGTAGATCCCACACTTGATGGTGACCTGTGCTATAGGCTTGAAGTTGTCCTCTAGTGTTGTTTGCCACATCCCCATTGAGTTCCTGATGAAGGCTCTCAGGGTCCCATTGATCTTGTATAGTTCTGGGTATTCTAGGATCCATGTGTGGGGCATTGAGTCATAGGCCTTCTTGTAATCAATCCAGGCAGTGCACAGGTTGGTCAGTCTGGTCTTGCAGTCCCGGCTGACTGCTCTGTCTACCAGTACCTGGTGTTTTGCTCCACTGGTATTCTTGCTAATTCCTTTCTGTGCCCCACTCATGTATTGAGTCATGTGCCTGATCTTAGCCGCTATGATGCCTGAAAGGAGCTTCCACATGGTACTGAGGCAGGTTATTGGCCAGTAGTTGGATGGGACTGGTCCCTTCTGGGGGTCCTTGAGGATCAGGACGCTCTGGCCTTCAGTTAGCCATTCCAGGTGTCCCTCGTCAACTAGCAGCTGGTTCAGTTGTGCTCCTAGATGCTCATGGAGTGCAGTCCATGAGGCATGAATCATGTTGGGCCCTGGTGCTGTCCAACTCTTCATACTGGAGACCCTTTATTGTCTTCTACTGTGATGGTTACTGGTCCCTGTTCAGGGAGCTTGCTGTGGTCTGCCCTCAGACCCACTAGCCACTGAGGAATGCTGTTATGGGTTGCATGCTTCTCCCATATTGTCTTCCAGTATTACTGTCTCCAGCTTTGGTGGTGCTGTTCTCATATTGTTCCCCTGCTACTGAGAGTACACCTTGGCTGGTTGTGGAGAACAGCTGGTTCATTCTCCTGCCTTCGATCTCTCTGGTGTACCTCTCCAAACAGCTGGCCAAGGCTTTGAGTCTTTGCTTGGCAGTTTCCGGCATCTCAGGTATGGGCAGCTTGCTGTACTTCTTAGGCACCTTCTTTGTTGCACCTTTCTGCAGCTCTAGTTTCTGTGTGCGTGTGCACGCGGACCACTGTGCGCGTGTGTGTGCGCGTGCGTGCGTGCGTGTGTATGTGTGTGCGTGTGTGCGTGCGTGCGTATGTGTGTGTGTGCGTGCGTGCGTGCGTGCATGTGTGCGTGCGTGCGTGCGTGTGTAACTGTTTTGCACTATATTTACTCATAAAAGAGTTAATTAAAAAAAAATCAATTTTCATGCATTTTTTATAAATAATTTTTCCTTCATCCTTTATTCTATAGTAAGAAATATATAAATACCACGAGAGATAAAATATGTACTAAACATACACTTTACTCAAAGTTCTTTCCTTTTCTTTTATATATAGAATATATTTGGTAGAAAAGATTGTGGTCAAATGCTTCAAAAATAAT
Organism: Pundamilia nyererei; assembly: GCF_000239375.1. Taxonomy (NCBI): domain Eukaryota; kingdom Metazoa; phylum Chordata; class Actinopteri; order Cichliformes; family Cichlidae; genus Pundamilia; species Pundamilia nyererei. Next base: position 7,889 of record NW_005188510.1, read on the forward strand.
TTGATAATAACACATCTCAATATAATGTCAGAAAGGCAGCTTTCCTGGTAACACTGTCGGATATCTACACACAATCTCAGGCAGCACCTGGCACAATGTTTCCCACAACACCAACACCTATCTCACTGAGTATGAAGAATGTGAAATATGAGACGAATGTTTCTGTGTAATTCCATATGTATCCTTTTGAAGACCGACTGTCATCCATCCATTTTCTTAAACACTTCTCCAACTATAGAATTATTCCTTAGTCTCTGGACTTTTTGTACTGAAATATATCTTCACCATAACACATGAAGGTAAAACTGTTTACATAAAATAAATAAATGTAATATTGTTTCTTAAGGAATATTGTAAGTTTTCATTAAATCCAAATTAGACGACAAAGTCATTAATATTCTATTGTACCTGTGGCTGACAATGGAGCATAGTAGAATCATAAACTATGCTCCTATAATTAAGGTTAACCATTAGGTGAAGCAGCTAACTAAGGTACAACATGCTTAAATACAGTGTTATAATCAATAAAGTATTTGCTAAGGTAAAAAGTGGACCTGGTTTACATTGGATAATCAGGCATCATTAGAACGATGGTTGACCTTTTCTTTGGCTCTTCGTCTGGCTCGCTCCAGTTCAGCCATCATGGGTAGGGGACCCTCATACATGTTGGTCTTGATTGCTCGAAGTTTCTCCTGGTAGTCTTTTGGCAAGCCGTTCTGTTCTGCTCCCATTACAATCACCTGCAGTCATTGATGAGAATATATTTGTTATAACCATGACAGCAGCCACAAATGTCAGTTGTCAACTGTCTTCAGTGTAATAAAGCAAGAGTGAGCTTCCTATAACTTTTAGGTATACCCATTGACCTGTTTCAGGGCTCTAGACTAACTTTTTGCCATGGGCGTACCGGCACAAAAGTTAGGCGCACACAAATTTTCTAATAATT
>NW_005188510.1:10761-15446 GCF_000239375.1 Pundamilia nyererei
AAAGTGGGAAACAGCTAAACATGAGAGGTTTTTGGACCAATTTTGTGTTCTCCATTCTTTAAGCACCGGTTCGAGCACCGTTTAAGCACCGGCACCGTTTCAAAAGTACCGATTTGGCACCGGTATCGGATAAAACCTAAACGATACCCATCCCTAGCCCTGTGTTTGTAACACAAATATCTAATCAGCTAATCACAGGCACACGGACACAATCTCAATGTCAACACAATCTTATGAAGTTCTAACCACGCATTTGAATGAGAAAGAAAGGCGATTTAAGGAAGTTTGACTATGTCATGGTTGTTCGGACGGGCTGGAGTTTTCCAGAGATGGCTAATCTACTGGAATTTGTCAGCACAACCATTAGTGATGTGCGATACCACTGATTTCCTTTCCGATCCAATACCAAGTAAAATTCTGTACAAAAACTAAATGTTTCATTGTATTTCATAATACAGTATATAATAGTATTATGAAATTGTAATAACAGGGCTTCATAATGATTAGACAACATCAGACTACTTGTTGTTATTGCTTAATAATGCAGAATTATCGTATAGAAATAAAAAACCTGAAGTTGTGTGCTAGTTGAACACGTTGCCTGCAGCACTAAAGGACTCCGCCAGAGACGTCTGTCTCGCCCTAGCAGCACCTGTCATGTCACCTCAACATAAGCTGATCATATTCTGTGATGTCATTTAGTCTGAGGTGTTTGACGAGGTTAGTGGTCTTGCCACATGTATCGCAAACCATGTCTTGGCTGTTTGTGGAGGTAAAATACGTCCACACATGACTCCGTTTACGCTCAGCCATTGTTGTGAATGCGCACGCCAAGGGGCTGCGACACATTCGCATATGACTATGAAAGGTGTAAGAAGAAGTAGTTCCTTCCAATTTAGACGATCTGAATGAAATAGTTTCTTTCCACTGTTCCTGTTAATGAAAATCTACAAATTTACCCCAAAGTACTAAAATATCAATATTTTAATATGAGAATCGATTCTAGAACATAAATTACTGGAAGAATCAATATTTCAATATCAATCCGCACACCACTAACAACCATCTGCACTGTTCACAAGAATGGACCAAAAAAGAGAAGATATCCTGGGAGTGGTAGTTCTAGGTGTAAAATGCTTTATTGATGCCAGAGGTCAGAGGAGAATGGGCAAATTGGGTTGCTCAGAAGGCACCAGTAACTCAAACAACCACTTATTACAGCCGTGGCCCTGTGAAATAAAAAATGTCACTTTAGGGCCCAACACGTTAATATTGCAAACCACACTACGCCTAAAAATACTGCGCATGAATCAACATTTAACCTAAAGAGATGTTTTTGATTGTGTGAAAGACTGACGAGATGTGTGGAGGCCATCGTTGCATTTTAATATTCTTTTCATAACACTATTATATTTTCTATTTTTACTAACATTGATTGGTACTTTACACCAAACACAAATGAAATACATCTGAACTTTTTAGATGGAAGTAAATTTAAAATAGTATTTATAAAATTGCGTACTTTTTTTTTTTACTTTATTCTTTTATTTATAATATTAAGTATTGGCAAATATAACTTAAATAAGCCATTGGAAATGAATTACAGCCAACTAAAATACGTCTCTGTTCTTTAGCTTACTGAAAGCTCTCAACACCTGCAAAAATTACATGCAGAGTGCAAAATACAAGCAGAGCAGTACACACTTCTTCAAATATCAGTGGGCTGGTTCAGTGTCAGGAAGATGGGAGTGAGACAGCTTAGCGTGAGCCAGAGGTTTGATCTGTTTGGCCTGTAAGCAGGTCGACAGATAAGTGATTTAGTATACATATGTACATGTTGGCTAAAATAACACAAACACGTTGTGTTCTGATAGAAATACGATAAGCTAATACATATTAAGAAGGTCAAGAAGTTTCCTTCATGTAGACTTCGCTATGAGTTTAATTTCCAGCTGTCTCAGTTTTCATGTTTTTTTTAAGATGACAGGTTAATAATTTACATAAAAAAAAAAACGAAAATAAAAGGAAAGGAAACAAAATGCACTATTTGACTGTTTTAATGTTTTCTAGGGTCCCTGTCAGTCTCGGGGCCTTAGAATCTATCACGTTTCTCCCCAAGGTATTCAGATTAGCATCTTTGAACCTACAAAATGTTGAACCTTAAGCAGATGGGCTACAGCGGCAAAACATCACACCAGCTGCTGTTCAGGTAAATACAACTGAGGCTGCAACTTGGACAAGCTCACCGACAGTGTTGGGGAGTAACGGAGTACATGTACCGGCGTTACATATTTAAAATACAAAATATGAGTAACTGTATTCTGTTACAGTTGAAATTAACGGATTGCACGGCGGTATTTTCCTGTTTCACATGTTCGGCTATGCTCTCTCTTTTCTGATAATTCCACGCTGTTGGAAACCCAAACAAAACACGCATTAAGAGGCTCTAATGTCTGTGTCCCAATCTCGCGGCCCATGTCACCCCTACTTGCGACCCGCATAATGGCGTGAAGAAATATTTTTTAAAATTATTGTTCAAAAATTATTTAACATGAAGGCAATAGGCAGAGTGTTACAGGCGTAGCCCTAAAGAATGCAGCCTCATGGGCAGTGTAGTCCAGTTGTAAGTAAGCTATTAAGACTCGGCTGTACGCTGTGTTCGTGTTTTCCTCTGAAACAATAAGTTTGGTTGCAGCAGCCTTTCAACGCCTCTCTCTGTCTCTCGCTAGCAAAGTGACCCAGAGAACAAAGTAAAGCTAGTTTTCAGCTACGAGCCCGACATGAACCCGACGTATTAGCCAGAGGTCCCTTTACTACGGTTCGGAGCCGCGGACCTGTTTTATATACGCGCTGAATAGTTTCTATACGAGATCGCTGCAAAAAGTGCAGCCTTACCTAATGTCCACCTACTGTTACTCATTTATATTAAGATTTAAACATCTAGTTGGTGTTGGTATGGAGAGTAACCTCGTCATAGTAATAAATCACACAGCAATAGTACATTCATGTAGTTGTAAAAAGCATGATAATATATTAAGTAATCCAAAGTATTCAGAATACCTTACTCTCATTGAGTAACGTAACAGACTACATTACAGAATACATTTTGGGGCATGTAATCTGTAATCTGTAGTGGAATACATTTAAAAGTAACCTTCCCAACACTGCTCACCAAAACTGGACAAAATAATACTGGAAAAAAACAGGAGGGTCACAATTAGGCCTCGTATCATCAGTTCAGGCTGCTAGTGTTGAAGAGGCATGCACTGTTTCTGGCTTCCTCTTTGAACACAGTTGTTTCGGTTTCTTAAGTAGAGTGGGATATTTGTATCATGGATATGCAGTCGATAAACACTCTGAGTAATGTGAAAGAACGTTTCCAGCACATTTTTGAATCTACATCACAGTGAGTTAACGCTTGTATAAACAGAAAAGGGGGTCCAAACAAGTACTGGCAAGGTGTACCTAACAACATGACTGAGTATATGTCAAGCTTTTTATCAAAGAAACAAAAAAATGCTTTGTTAAATGTATTTTTTAAACATATTTTCCCCAGCTGTTTCATAAATGAATTAGGGTATGATCTGCAGTGTTTAGTTAAGTTGAATCTGCCTTGAACTAAGGTTTCCCAGCAGAACTTTGCAAAGAGATAAATTATGTTGTTGACTTCACGAGTCAGTGTGGTGATGCATGCTCAGTAATCCAGGTACGGATATTCCAGAAGGAGTTTCTGTTCACTTGGCTTGTTTTAGTATTACCACCAGTGTGTTAGAATTCAAAGATGACAGTAAATTTGAGAATGCCCTGCAGTTCAACAGATACAAGAACAAGCAGAACAGAGGGAACAATGTAGGTAACACACTGTAGAAGACAAAGGTATCAAAACAAAGGCATGCTGTTAGGCATGTTTGGAGCGCTCGTATGTGCTGAGGAACAGTCTAGCATTTTAGCTCACAAGCTGTGAGATCTGTAAAACATAGCAAAGCAATGTGTGTCCTAATTGTTTTGGCCTTTCACATAGTCAGGTGATGGGTGGGGGTAGCAAATGAATTCCTTTTCCAGATGAACCACAGAGAGAGAAATGGATACAAGTAAACATATAACCTGAAAGTAATTCATTGTAAATTCTGTATGTGGTTGGGTTTTACAATGCTGGCTTTGTTTAAATATATATTTTTAAGTGAGAATAAGTGTGTGGATAGCTGATACTAAATATGTTTAGCTAGGACTTATATATACAGTAAACTTTTCATTGTTGCTGATTCAGCTTTATGATCATTTTGGAGGATGAAGAACCTCTCATAAAAAAGCGTGAAGTATAATTCCCTCTTGCCCCTCTGGGCTGTCTTTATCCTTCACACTCGGGTCCTGTGCAATTTGTTGTTCTGGACAGAAATCATAACTGTTGTTCCTGGGAACAACAGCTAGCCCCCTAGTCACTCGCCTAGCTTGGGAATTACTGCACTGAGTTCTCTGGTTACCACTGGGACCACTTTGCCTTCACCTGCCATGTCTTCTTCTTCTTCTTCTCTTGGTCTTTAATATTTCTCAATTTCTTTGTCTTATTTCCTGATATCGCTATCATTCGGTATAGCTGCATCGATCACTACGGCCGTCTTCTTCTGTTTGTCTACCACCACTATGTCCGGTTGGTTAGCCACCACCATTTTGTCCGTCTGTATCTG
>NW_005188510.1:18168-21134 GCF_000239375.1 Pundamilia nyererei
TATCGTGATAAATATTTTTGGTCATATCGCCCTGCTCTAGTATGCTTGAATCATTTTGGGGTCTTGTGCTGTCCAAGTCTTCATATTGGAGACTCTTTCTTGGATGTCTGCCACTGTGATGGTTACTGGTCCCTGTTCAGGGAGCTTGCTGTGGTCTGCTCTTAGATTGACTAGCCCCTGAGTTGCTGTTATGAGTTACATCCTTCTTCCATATGCTCTTCTAGTATTGCTCCGTCTCAACCAATGTTAGAGCTGCTGTTCTCATATTGTTCCCCTGCCACTGAGAGTACACCTTGGATGGTTCAGCGGAAAACATCTGGTTTATTCTCCTGCCTTCGATCTCTCTGGTATTCCCCTTCAAACGCCTGGCCAAGGCTGTGAGTCTTTGCTCGGCAGTTTCCAAGGTTTTAGGTATGGGCAGCTTGCTGTACTTCTTAGGCACCCCTTCTTCATTACACCTTTCTGGAGCTCTGACAGTTGATAGTTCCCTCCTTACTACCTTGGTCTCCTTCTCCATGGAGGGCACTGCTGCTGTGGTGTAGATCAGCTTGTTGGTTTAGGTGATGGTTGCAGTAGGGTTTGTCCATAATGCTGCATTCAAATCTTCTAGCAGCACTTCTGAGGGTGCTTTACTTACTCTTGTTAACCACCTACCAATGGTCAAGGTTTCCTGCTTTGCCATGAATCCTATCTTTTAGGAAAGCTGCTCTTGCACTCAACATTCCTTCTGACAAACCTGATGCTTGGTACCCAATCTTGGTTGGAGCTGATGATATCTCCCCACTGACCTGAAGCCCTTGGTCCCCCTTGCTGCAGCATTTGTATTTTACTTCATCGATCTCGAGTTGGGATAGCAGTTCCTTTCGCTTAATGTTGCAACACTGAGCAACCAGTTGTTTCACCATCATCTGGATGTTGGGTATTGAAGATTTCATAGGTCCCACATCATCTTCATGTCTCAGGAAGCTTCTTTTTAGACATGCTAGTGCTGTCAGAAAACGTTCTTATTTTCTCCTTTATAGCTTTTAAAAAAAATCTCGTCAGCATCAAAAAGGTTGAGTTTCTTTTGAAAACGGGATTGTGTCTTTCTATCAGTTATATAAATGGGGAGGACAATGCATTCAAATTGCATTATCTTTTGATATAAGGCAATATAACAGGACAAATCACAGTCTTAACAGTTATGATAAAATTGTATCAACACATCTCAGGTTTTCTGATTTCGGTTTCCGGATATCGTGTGATATTAAACTCCACTAATTTAAGCTACATATACATAAACTGGCATCTGAGTGAATGTTTTTAATACTGCTGATAAAATTATGAAACGACCCAAAATAACAGTAAATGTACCTTCCTTACAGTAAGTGAAATGAGTGTAAGTTGTTACCGTGTACCATAAAGAGGCATTGTTCTTGAGATCTTGAGATCAACAAATCAGTATGTCACACAGTCACAGTGACTAGAGGATGAAAACAGATTTTACAAATGAATGTGGAAAAAGAATATCAATTTAATTTCACTTTTTAAAACTTCTGATTAAAATTAAACAAGGGATTAGCCATTAGCTGTTTCTTCCAATTGCTTAGCAGTTAGCTTTGTGTTGACCATTAAATTCTTACTTTTGTCATTTATTTTTTTTAATTTTCAAATCTGATATACCAGTCTCACAAACACACAAATACCCTCCATGCCTAATGTGACCATATTTGACAAAGACGTTAAAGACATTTCCTATATTTTTCATTTGTCCAAGTTCATTTTGGAAGTATGGCATGTTGTTTTATTTAGTGTTGTGTAATTTTCTGTTTTAAAAAATCAGTTAACTTTAACATCTTAGTTTCTAAACATGCAAATAAAAATGAAAAAATGTTTTTGCTTTGTAGTTGTTAGTATTTTTATGGGGTTTACTGACATCAGAGAGAAAAAATGCATCAGTATAATGGTGAACATTTTTTTTAAAATTGGACTTTCTGTGATTTCAAAAATATTTTTCTCTGCTCCTGCATCACACTGAAACACTCACAATCATAACTACAGTCAGCATCTCACCTTTAGGTACTGTGGTGATGGTGGAGCATACACACAGCTGTTCATTATGTAGGTGCGACAGTTGAGGTCCTGGCCTTTTGTCTTCACCAATAACTCCACCGGACTGTACGCTCCTAATGTCACGTTCTCCTGACTAAGTGTGTAAACAAATGTTACACGTCACGTTGACCAGGAGGACACTGAATAAAATCTATGAGAAAAAAACAACTTTACCTGTCAAGAGACTCTAGATCAGACACGTTCATCCTCCACACTACACCCCACACCTCGTCTCCAGGGCTGTGCTCTATGGTGGCAACACCTCCATGCCATCGGTCACTAGCAAGGCCTTTGTGGTTCCCAAAAACCAGTTTATAGTCCTGAAAAGTGACAAAAGGAAGGAATAATTAAATGTGTTCATATGGGAGAGCTTCCCCTTTTTTGTCAGCACATCATACCTTGAGCCTGGCTACACAGTGCACTGTTGCAGAGGGATTCTTGAGCTGAAGACGTTCCTTTAGCAGGTTACTGCCATATGCAAAGTACAGGAAAGTGTGGTTATCCTCCATGTTGTCATCAGTCTCTGTCAGGAGGAAAATTAGAAGCAGATGGACTGATGGAAAGAAAATTATGCACAGTCACAGACTAAAGCAACACTGACAGAGGTGAAGAGCAGAGGTGAGCCAGTTTTGTGGAGGTGCAGCATGCAGAGGTGAGAACGCGTCAGCTGCAGAGTGACAGGAATGAAGTTCTGGCCTTCCAGCACCCACACACTATTCTTATGTTAATCCTGTGTACAGCCACTGAGCTCTATTCAGCTCACAATACACGGTTTGCCTCGTGTGTGGAGCCAACAGTACTGAGCCAGGCACACACACACACACAGACACACACGCACACGCACACACAGACACACAGACACACACACACGCACA
>NW_005188511.1:0-1849 GCF_000239375.1 Pundamilia nyererei
CTTCCAATACCTCCACCTGCCACGCATTGTGCCAAGCATGTCCTGCGCCAAATATCTGGGTTTCTGCGTGTGTCTGGTTTTATTAGACATGGAGTGATTTTTGTGTGGAAAATAATGCTAATACACTAGCAACATGGACAGAACACACTGAGAGTTTTGAGTTCTTTGTTCATTGATGTGGTGCCGTTGAGCAAAGACCTTATGATGGCGTCACACATTCAATGCACTCACATGGGCCAGCTTATATGGCCCACACTCACCACCTATTGTATAAGGAGTCACCAACTATTAATCCTCTTTATGTGGCAAATGTGGAGTGATTCTAATTACAAGGTGATGAAGTGATTAGCCTTTTGGCTAAGCCACTAAAACAAACTGGCTTTACTGGGAGTTTTGCTGATGTATGAGTGTTTTGTAGGTCGCTCATTGGGTCTACACCTTCAATACTTTTGTATTTTGTTCAATGCATCTGCATGAGTTTACATCCGTTCTAATAGTTTTTACTTTTGTGACAACAACTTGCATTAAATCCTTCCTTCTCATTAGCACTAGGCATTATTGTTGAAGCTACATAGTAAAGATGATGGAAATACATATCTTTCTCTGTATTAAATTTGAGATCTGCTCCTACACAACCCTTACTGTTCATTTGAATAATCATTTGTTTGTTTTTTATACCAGCAAGATCTAGAGTACACTGTAGCAAATTGCTAAAGAACAAGATTTCTGTGCAGTAAGGTACCACTTTGAGTGCATTATTATCCTGTTAATTCTGATGCCTTTGAGGAAAAAAAAAATCAACATACTGCTGCTCTCTGGGTTTTTCAACTGAATAAAAGTTTCTGTTGCTCATTTAAACTTTATCTCTGATCTGGTGTGTTATTTCTTTATTTTAAAGGGTTGCAAAGAATAAATGGCTCTGAACTAAAGTGTGGGGTGCTTCTGTGGATAGGATTTAGGGAAAACATGTTCAATTCAGTAGCTATGGAGGAGTTATTTCACTAATATAATAGTTATTTGTTAATTTGGACTTTTGTGTGTGTCAATTAGTTTATTTATTAAATCCAAACTCTTTTAGGTTTTACACAATTTATTTAGCATTACTGTTACACATTGTCTAATTATATCTTTTGACATATATGTCTGTAATATCAACAATAAAAACTGATGGAGATGTTAGTAGAGTGTGCACACTGTATACTGTGTAACTAAGACTGGGATCATGTTGTCTCAAAAAAGAACAAGATGAAATTCTGCACACAGTGTTGCTGAGAGTTTGAGTATGTGAGCTTTAGGCTGAGCACTGAGTGTATACCCTTGGGTTTCAAGACACTGCTCTAAAGATCCTTTGTGAGTTGTATTAGAGACTGTCTGACCCTCTAAAGCAAGAACTCTGATCTCTCAGCTGCTGTGGGAGGTGGTGACATTTGGGTAGTCCCAACCTTATCAACCGTGTTTTTAAATTTAGAAAAAAAAATCAATTATAATAAAAATGAGAAAAGTATATAACTTGCACTGCTCACCATCAGCAAGGCTTAAAGAATAATTTATGAAGTTATATGTTCACTCAACTTTTACATACCAGAGTCAGTAAATTGCCATCCTTGTTTTATGTCTAACTTTGCTCTAAGGTAACATCTTAGGACATTGCATGTGTTACAGTAACTTTATCTTTTTTATATACAGGCTGTGCTTTTCCATGATCTAATATTCCCATGCTGATTTTCTAGATTTAAATATAATTAATTCTACCTATAATTAGACAAGTACTTCATTTCATATATATTGTCATTCAATCAGGAAAGTGTTATACTAGACTCCAATATTCTCAACATCCAGTTATCCAGTG
>NW_005188511.1:2627-4690 GCF_000239375.1 Pundamilia nyererei
GATGTTCTCACTGACAGTAAGCTTTAATGAGCAAGGTGAACCAAGCCATTTTTAATGAAAAAAACTGAATGTTTTCCTTTATCTCAGCAGGTTTTACAGGATCTAAGAACAATGGTGCTTTTTAGTAGGACTCTGTAGGACACTATTAAAAATAATATATTACAGAGAATATTGACGCTTAACAAGCAAAAACTGTGGAAATACTGTTTTACATTTTGTAAAGTCGTCCATAGCAATAGCAATAGTAATAACACACTTCAAGTCACTAAGTAATGTTTGAATTAAGAGCTTATACAATCCTCCAAATATATCAATGCTGCGACTAAGAAGAGCAAATTATCTCTCACTCAAAGCAAATGTGGGTTTATTATAACAAAAGACTGAAACACATGGGCAGCGATGATGGAGGATTAGTTAACTCAAGGATTTTAATTGCTTGTCATTGCTGGCTTTTCTTTGACTGTGATATTTCAGACTTAGATCCTTATCCAATGATCATAGTCCTTACCTTTTATTTCTCCTTGGTAAGCATGCTGGCCTTCAGAATTTGCAGTTATGTTTTCCGCTCAATTTCATTTGAACTACATATGAAAATCTAATTTAATAAGAGATATGTGTACTTTCTAATCCAGTAATATTGGATATATGCACCGAACTAAATACTATATGATTATATAATTAACAGATTTTTAGGCTGTGTAGTCGGCTCTATTTTCGTAATGACGTATTATCAGTAACTGGCAGTAAATTACTGGTGCTCCTCCAAGGGTAGATGGTGGGTGTTGACAATAACTATACTGTGATTTTGGTGAACTTTTGATTACATTTAAAGTATATAAGAAATGAGATTTTAACACTGCCATCTCCACGCCTTCTCACTTTTTATATGTTGAGCAAGAGAGTTAACAGTTTAAATAGAATTGAATTTAAATGAAAAATGATATGCCTTTATTCAAGTTTTATTTTTTATTAGGTTTTCTTGTTGCTTGTTTTAAAGTCCCTGCACAAGAGTTCAGTGTGACCTGGTCTTAGCCTTGACTCAAGCTATCGTTTTGAGCCATTACTTGGTGGATTTGCCAGTGTTTTAAGGATCATCCATTGTGAAAGGTTCACTTATGGTTCAAATTCATCTTTTGGACAGATGGCCTCAAATTACCTTCAAGCACTCTTTGATATCATGCAGAATTCACAGATGAATCATTTACTGCAAGCTGCCAGTCCCCGAGGCTGCAAAGCAACCCCGAACCTTTCCTTTTTCACCACTAAGCTTCATAGTTGATATGACATTCATGAAAAGCTGTCTTTGGTCTATGCCCATCATATCTACTGTTACTGTGGCCAAACAAGTTCTATCTTTGATGCATCTGTCCGTAGCACATTATGCCATGAGGCCTCTGGCCAGATTGTTAAACTGTTTGCAGATTCTCGAGTAAATCTATAAAGATTCTTTCCTTTAGATTTATGTACTTGTGTTCTTCTTTTATTTATATTATCAAAAACAGTATAAATATACTGTACTTACTTCCACTCACATCTTTAGGCAGGAATAAATGTTGACAGAATAATAAACCATACTATAGTAGTAGTAGTACTACTACTACCACTACTACTACTACTACTACTAATAATAATAATAATAAGAAGAAGATCTGATCTTTGCCTTATTTGCTGTACAGCATATTATTTAATAATGACCTCTGTGCTAATTATCTGGTTGGAAAAGGCTTTTCCCTGACAAGCTTCCCATGCAGGTCAAATTTGTGCAAACTTTGCTGTTTGTAGAGATATAGAGATATGCATTTTGACAAAAATAATTACAGTAATGTGATGGGCTTTGCATCAAATACTCCAGTCTTGGGTGAATGTTGGACTCCTTTGAATAAGATTTTGTGAATGTTTCCAGATTCTTAGTTATTTCTAGACAACAGCATGGTAGAACTACACACTTAAGAAGCAACGTGAATGCCAAACATCAGTTAGAGGTTTACATTAAAGAAGACTGGTTGCACCTGTCTCTGCTGAATAGTTTTAATCATAAAGCCTTATGTGGAACACACAATTCT
>NW_005188511.1:4979-7257 GCF_000239375.1 Pundamilia nyererei
ATTCAGCATCATCGTTGTTAATCATCAAAGTTCAGAGTCAATATTTGTTCTCCATCAATGTTTCTATTGCCTGTAGATTTGATCAACAATTGGAACAAGCCATTTACATTTATTACAAAATAAAATGTTAATATTAGGGATTTTCTTTGCAACCTATCTTATTTAGAAAAGTGAATCACACTTTATTGCTGCTTAAATATGAGGCATGCATAACAATCCATATAGAAAATACCTTAATGGTTTGCCAAGTGTGGCTAATGTTAGTAGTGCTAGCACCAGCAGCCTTCATGTCCATGTATCTGTACTGAATGTGGTTAGGCATAAGTAGTTACATGCCATTTTATTCTGTCACAGTTAAAAGAATCAAATTTATTTTCATTTTCTGCATCAAAATACTGACAAATAAGCTGTTATAACAAGATTTTTATTTATCATACTGTTCTCATACAACATTCGGGCACAGAGAGATGGGAAGCTACCATCAGATAGGTCTGCTGGATGGCAGTCAAGCATATTTGACTCAGCATTTTACTCAAGCTTTAAATTAAATATGAATAATTTGTTTATCCAACTAATATTACTTATTTGAACTGGCGTATAGTAGCTACTTTTAGTCATGTGGTTGATGAATCACATCATTCCACAGATAAAACAAAACAAAAGAAAAACGAAATGATCTCCACTTGGACATGCCTGTTCTATGATCCATTATAGACCTGTGCATGGGCTTGCAATCCAAGCCACACTGATTGACAGTGTAATGGGGAGGATAAAAGTGGTGCAGTCTACAGCGTGGATACAAACTCTACTTTTATTTTTATTGCACAAAAAGATGAGACTGTGATGGTAAAGTCGAAACTGCATCTGGACAGAAACATCTGCATTATGCTGCTAATACAACTTTGGCTATTTGCAAGCATTTGCACAGACAGCATGATAACTCTAAGCTAGCCAAGAAGCCAGAGTGATGAAAAAGCTGAGTGGGATTTGTGTTGTTGTGTCAAACTGTAGAAAGTAATGTTCTCTTGGAAGTAATTAAGTAACGTACTACATTACTTTACTTAAGTATTTTGTGTAATATGTGTAATACATTGCTTTTTTGAGTAACGAACCCAACATTTACAGTAAAGTGAGGAAATATCACTTTCCTCACTTTACTGTAAATGTAAAGTGTGCACAAACATTTTGACCACACAGCATGCAGTTAATTCGCACAAATGTGATATCTTTTGATATTGCTGCTTAGTCGATGAGAACCAAATGAGAATCAATACCAGAATCAATAATGGAATCATAATTACTAAATTCTTATCAGTTCCTATCCCTACTTGTTCATTACAGTAGAGCTAGTACACTACATCTCATTGGATGTTTACTATGTGGGTACAGTGCAAAGACAGTATCTTTACAACTGTCTTCTCCTCATTTAAAATCTGCTGAAGTTGCATAATTAACAAACTATAATTTGTTGAAATAACTGTTAATTTTGCTTTAACTGATATGTTTGGCTTATTAGCATCTTAGGGATCCTGTCTGTCCTGTCTGTGGTTTTAGGTAGTCACCATGTGATAAAGTAGTGACAGTGCACAAAGCTGCCTGGTGTGCACTCAGTCGTACCAAGAAGCTAATGCATGTCAAGAGTACAGAAACAACAGAACCTATCTAATTAGCTGTGCAACAGAGCAGCAGCTCAGTAAATGCCTTTTGTAAGACTGGACAGCAGTTACAGCGAAAAACCTAATGGTTCAATGAGAGTGAGTGATTTTGGATCTTGAGTCTTTGGCAATCAAATCTTTACTATAGAGGGATCTGAGAAGCACAGAGTAGAATATAAGAGTTACCATAACCGACCACATTATGGATCCAGTCTGCCTTCCGGTGGTTTAATATTACACAGTAAGTGAGTTCAGTTGCTAGTCTACCTAAGTCTGTGCTATTCATAGGAAGACTAAGAAAGTTGGAATAAATATCCTCAGTATCCTTTGTCTCTTTGAAAAATTTGCACTTTTGCATTGATTTACATGTTACAGCCCAGTTTCCCCCAAAAACTCATTGTTACTTAATTCAGTTTTTCAAGATCTACTTTTCTTGGAAAGTGGATCTTGTTTTGTTTTTTTGTTTGTTTGTTTTGTTTTTTACATAAAGTTTTAACCTTTTTTTTGTACATCTCTTTTTTTTTCTTTCCTATTATTACATACTAAGGTTTTGAACATCCAATCTCACATAATGTGTTTGTGTATTGTAAATAGCTGATAAAAAGTTAAAATGTCAACCAACA